>NC_140709.1:3832500-4005000 GCF_050655825.1 Lonchura striata | reverse complement strand
ATATGGTTGATATTTTACATCCATCTAAACGACAACATGAATTCAGGAAGACACACTTTATTTTAGTGAATGTGACACCTGTGAAATAAAACAATGTGTTCCCTAATGACAGATGTATCAACAGGGAAAACAAAACTATTTACCTGCTAAATAAAAAATAATGCAAACACCTAATGCAAACAAGAAAATAATGCAAGAAAGAGGGCAACTCTGCCAGGAAAGTTTTGGAATTTCTGCCAGTATTACTTCTAAGATTGATAGCAATCAATCCTAGCTATAGAGGCCTTCTTGTTCTTTACAATTATCTGAAAGGAGAATGGAGCTGGGTGGGGATCAACCTCTTCTCCCAAGGAACAGCAATAGATTCCCTGTGTTTAGAAGTACAAATTCAGTATGACTGAATTCCATACACAGAATCCTACAATCAAGGAATGGTTTGGGTTGGAAGAGAACCTGAAAAACCATCTCATTCCAAGCCCCCTGTCACAGGTAGTGGAAGGGACCCAGGTTTCTCCAAGCTCACCCAGCCTTGGCCTTGGACACTTCCAGGGATGGGGGAGCCACAGCTTCTCTGGGCACTCTGTGTCAGGGTCTCCCCATCCTCACAGGGAACAATTCTTTCCAATACTCCATCTAACTGTCCTCTGCCAGCTGAAGCCATTCCCCCTTGTCCTGTCCCTCCATCCCTTGTCCAATGTCCCTGTTCACTCTCCTGCAGGCCCTTTAGGCTCTGGAAGGGACTCTGAGGTCTCCCTGGAGCCTTCTCTTCTCCAGGCTGCACAATCCCAATTCCCTCAGCCTTTGGTCACAGACCTAACACTGGCTGCTGGTGGCTCCTCTGAAGCACAAACACAGGCCCATCAGGATGTACTTTTAAATATTTACACATGGGAAAAGCTGAAGCAGAAACAGGTTAGAGGTTTTCCTTAAACTACCAAGTTGTGACTACATTGAAAGGACTGATTTATCAACCCAAATTTAACTAAGATATTTTGAAAAATTACTGCTGTTAAGACAAATTGCTTGAGGTGTGAGAGGTCAGGCTACCTAGGCAGGCTCTATCCCCCTGCCTGTCTTTAATCTCCTGGCCAACCATCCACTCACTGCACCACTTCTGTTTCTGAACAGGTTTCCTCCTTAGTTTTCAACCCTTATAAATCTGATCTGTCATTGCAGAATTCCTAATAATATTAGATAAAACTCCACCGATTTCTCTCTGGAATATACTCTTTAATATCTTTTATTTAAGACATGTGTGTGCAATCAATTCCATGGTATTTACTTGTATTACACACACAGTATTCATCATCTTGACAATTTTTTAAAGTTTTAGAACACCATTTCACTTAACAGTTTGAAAAAAAAAAAGGAGAGAGAGAGATTTATTTGATGGTTAACTTTGGAACAAGTTATCTGCATTAACTTCCATTGTTTTGGCATAAAGTAGTTCTGTATATTTTACTAACAACAGTGGAGACATGATAAAAGATGTAGGCAGAGAGCCATAAACAGCTCTTGCTGCAATCCATGGTGTTCATGGAAAGGCATTAATTTTTGGACTTTGATTGGAAGACGTCTTTGTGCTCAGCCACTTGGATTTTGCTAAATACAACCACGAATAAAACCTTGTACCTGAGGAGAACAATTTCTACGGCGGAAAGACCATTGTAAATCATGTGTAGTATAAACTTGTCCACATGATTGGAATGATATAATGGATATTGGAGTCCCTAACCACCAGCTAATGTTCTTTATGACACTTAAACAAATGACCTGAAAATAAACTAATAACAACACAAAGTCATCTAAACCTGTTCTCGTGCATTTCCCAGAAGCATGCTGGGAAAAGACAATGTCTAGTTTATGCATTTTTTGTGTTTACATTTTCTCCAGCACATTTTTGCTCCTCCAGACTCACATTAATTTTTCTTTTCTGCCACCTTCCAGAGGTATCTCTCCATCCAGTACTTGCCCAGATCTCAGTCATTTAAAACATCAAGAGCATGCAGGACTTCTACATGACCATGATGGTTATGAAGAAACAAGGCTGGAGCAGGGCCAGACACAGGCTTGAAAGAGTAGCTATAAGAAAGAATGTTTTAAATTTTTAATTTTTTTTTTTTTTGTCATAAAGGTTGTGAAACACTACACAGAGAAGCTGTGGCTGCCCCTGGATCCCTGGAAGTGTCCAAGGCCAGGCAGGAGAAGGCTTGAAGCAACCTGGGATAGTGGAAGGTGTCCTTGCCCATGGCAGGGGGTGGAATGAAATTATCTTTAAAGTCCTTTCTAACCCAAACTACTCTGTGATTCTATAAAACCACCTAGAGAGCTACCACAGCAGAGAAGTGGAATTTCATTTTTGAGAAGGACACACAATTTTTCTTAATCTTAGTTACAAAACACAATGCTCATGCAGGAAAAATGCCTCAATATTCTATTTTAAATATGGGAGAAGCATTTCATTATTACTAACTTGTCGTAATGAACTCTTGCACATGTGAAACTGTCCAGAAAAAGAATTATCATCAAAGCTTACAAATATTAACACTTTCAACATATTCCAAAAGGTACTGTCCTTTATATTTAAAAAAAACATGGTAAATGTTTTACTTTTATGCATAACTCATATCTATTTAAACACTGGAAGTTCAGAACAAACAGTGAGGACTTAGATACCTAATTTTAGTATGGCAACTTATTTTCAAATTTCTTTTATTTATTCAGATTTTTGAGGCTTTCCAACACATTGAACAGTCAATATTAAAACTTTATGAAGGCTCTATGAAGAGTAAGCCTTGAAAACTTTCCTTTTTTGCATACTGGGTCTAGATGTTTAGTTAAAAAGTTGGGTTAAATACTAAACTAAGTTCATATGTAATAAAAATTCAATATCCTGAAATTCAGAGTTTCAATCTAAATATTTGCTACTGTGAGTAACAGATTTTTTAACTCACAACCTATATATTATATATTTTCTTTTCATTTATGCCCACAAAACCCCACTCTGAAGAAATCCATGTACTTTTCCCTGAAGCAGAAATGTGTTTCCCACACACGTTTCTTTTTTGTAGTATGTTGCCATGTTCCACTGTATGTGTTTATTCACTGCACTTTATTTGCCCTAATGAAAAGTTATTTATGGGGATTGGTTTCTTTTCCATGGCATCAAGAGTCACTTTGTGCACCATTTTATTAAAGACAACAACAACAAAAAAGGATGGAAGGGCCATGACGTCACTGCTCGATGAATAGAAACCACATTAGAAAGATGAACTGGAGTACTGGTTTAGGTTAGACCAAATTACACAATCACCTCAAGAGACTGCAAGGATAGATGAATAAAGAAATAGATTTTTTTAAAGTAATAAAAATTGGCCCTTCTGTAAATATAGTTACATTTGGGTGCAAAGTTAGGGTTCTGAAAGTGCAATGGGTATTTTTTTTAATACTGCCATTAAAAAGTTTAAAAATAACAGAATTATGGAATGTTCTGTGTTGGAAAGGACTTTAAGGATCATCCCATTCCAACCCTCCTGCCATGGGCAGGGACACCTTCCACTAGACCAGGTTGCTCCAAGCCATGCACACCTATAACTGTAGAAATACCAAAGTTGTTTTTCCAAAACTCAAGAATTTGGCTGCTTCTACTCTAAGAAATAAAGTTAAAAAAAACCAACCAAACAAACAAACAAACAAACAAAAAACAAACAAACAAACAAAAAACCAAAACCAGATTTTTGGGTGCCAAACTGGAACAGACAGCAACTCCATTAGTATATACTTATTTATATATAAAACCACACAATTATATTTCTATCTTTAAAATTATGAATCGATAACAGTAAAACTGATGCTGTTTTTATTTAGCTACTTCTCAAAAGATTGTAAAAAATTACAAAACTGGATGAGTAGACATAGTTCATTTTTATTTTTATTCCTCTGCAACTACTGTCACATTTTGCCCTACAGCAAAAAAAAATATTGCTGAGTGTGGTCAGGTGCCCTGACGCTGTACTGGAGTTCCAACCTAAAAGCTTGAAAGAAGATTCCCAGTATTCAGGGAATTTGATATTAGGGTTTACTGAAGTTGTCACATACTTTTGGGGATCTAATTTCACTTTCTGATCTTCAGCAATGGCTGTAATTCTTCATTCAGAAGAGGGAAGAGATTACTTGTCAGGAGTAATCTCTAACACAGATAATGCCATATAAATATTAGGGGCTTATAAGCATGGACAAGGATTAGGAGCAAAGAGAGAGAACAGAAAGAAAACTGAACAGAGCCAAGATTAAGCACTGGGAAGGGCATTGCAAAAGAAAATCCAAGGTCTGTGGCTCAGCTTGTCTTCCCACAGCAGAATGTGCCTTTTCCTGGGTACAATAAGCATGGTTTACACTGATTTCCCTGCTTAAAAACTGCAGGATGTAGAAATACAACATTTTATTTGAGGTGTGAGTATTGTCTTCTCTTTTCCATGGCAAAGGAGAAACTCAGGAAACCACTGATGTTCGAAGGCCCATGAAGCTGGACAGGTTGCTCAAGAACCTCCTCCAGTCAAATTTTAACTCCCACCAAAGGCCAAGAATGCAGTTTAACTGCATTTATTTTATTTTACTGTTGTTATTTAACATGCAGATATTAAATAACAACAGTATGGGAGAGAGCTGAAGCCGACCAGGACATCTTCCTTCCTAGCCAGAGAGAAGCACTGGTGTGTAACCTAGACAACAGATAAACCAGGGAGGGATATCAGAAGGTCTGACTTATTTCTAATAAAATAGCCAAAATAATGCTGTTTTAGCAACAAATTAGCTGAATACAACAACCTTGACGCTCCAGTGGATGCCTGATTAGCAGGCAGGATCCAAAGGTGGTCCTGGAGAAGAGAGGCTGGATCAGACCAAACACAGGCAGTTGGCTTGGACCCAGCTTGGTCCATCTGAGTGGGGAAGGAAGATGAGGAAAGAAAGAGAGATCCCAAAAGTAAAGAGAGAAGAAGGCCAATGGGATAAGTCTCTTTCCTCAAATTGTAACTTCCACCTGTTTTTCCAAATAATTTCTGAGTAAAATCCCTCAATATCCAACATCCACATTTGATACCATCAAAAATTCTCACTTCTAATTAACATTTATGCTTTTCTTTCCTATCTGTTTAACTCCAATTCAACAACAGTCCTATTTTTTAATGCCCTAAGACGTCATATCGGTAGGTCAATCTAAGGAGGATGCTCTCAACCTTCCCCTCAGTGTTACACTTGAATTTCTAACATTAAGGTCCCTGTGACAGGCATAGTCTAAAGCCTACATCCCATAGAACCAGGATTTTAACAAAAGTGTCCTTCAACTCTCATTCACAGGATCACAGAATGACTTGGAAGGGACCTCAAAGACAAGTTCCAACACCCTACCATGGGCAGAGGCACCTTCCACCAGAGCAGGCTGCTCCAGCCTGGCCTTGGACACTTCCAGGGATGGGGCAGCCACAGCTTCTCAGGGCAGCCAGTGTCAGTGCATCAAAAATTATTCCCTAAAATCCACCCAAAACACTAGCCTGTAGTGAAACAGGCAAAAAGAAAGGCAAAGTTCTCTTTGACATCAAAAAAGACTGAGTTTGACCCTAAATATATTATTTCTGAGTTCACGTCTTCAATTCTCTGAAGTTCTTTAACACTGACTACAAGAATCCTTGCAGTTATAATTTCTGAGCCCATCATTCTCCAGAAATGGAATGATAATAATTTAAGAGCTCCTCAGAAAGATGGTAATGAACTAAAATACATATTTTATAGTGCAGGTGAAAATAACTTATGTGTTTTTTGTGCAAGATATGAACACATAGATTAATTAATAGTTCAGAAAAAAGAAGTAATTTTCTCTATAATTAAACATTATGACCATGTAGATCTGCTGCACCAATGACACCAAGTAATTTTTGGAGCTCTAAGAGTCCTAGTAACAACTGCCAGAAATTTAGAAATTGTTGACTTAAGCTCTGCTTTAGTAGAAGTTCAAAAGAATTGCACTATGGGGAAAAAAAAAAAGTTAGGCTTCTGAGAATTGCGAGGTTTTTAGGGCTCTTTAGGATTCTAAAGGATTGGTCATGTTCACTAGTGCTTCCTTAAACAGAAAAAAGAAACCTAGCTGAGCTCTCAAGTGCTTATTCAGAGAATGCAAATTTCACAAAAGTTCTCTCCTCTTGCTAAACACAACTGGAAATGGGTGTTTGAAAACTGGTACCACACCTGAAATATTTTTTTTTTCTTTTAATTAAACTAAATCCAGGATACTATAACATATAATTTCCTGGTTTTTGGAAGTACTTCTAATCAGGATATAGGGGATGAATGTCCCCTTTAACTAGGCTGCTTTGCAACATACACAATGCAGAAGGGAGTGCTAGCATAACACTTCAATAGTTAAGTGACTTTATGAGAAAAATACTTCCAAATGTTTCCTAAAACCTTCCAAACCGCACCAAAGAACATTATCGTAATATTATGTTTCCCCATGGCCTCCAATATTTAGGCTTGCTATTCTCGAAATGATACTTGGATGAAAAATACAAGTTTATGTAATGTATAAATTGTTCCTAGAAGTAAAGTTGCCTTTAAAATTACTCTGTATAGATGTCAGATATTTTACATTCTCAATAGCTTTTCTGTATTAATTGGAGAAATGGCCTGCTGGTGCTTTGGGCAGCACAGGAATAATCTGTATTTCAGAACTGAGGAGTCACCCTGTGATCTTATTCCTAGCAAACACTGAAAACAATAACTGTCCCAACCAATTACATATCATGTTACCCTTAATAGATATCCATATTTCTTGCACAGTATACATAATCCATATAAACTGTACACCATATATCAATACCATATTCCAGCGAATCCACCATCAAAGAGTTCGTTTATAGTAGGTTTTCATTTGACTCGGGGTTGTAATGTTCTGTGCAATCATAAGCAAACCATTTCAGGGATTTTGTCAGCAAGCTGCTTTTTGGCAGATTATTGGCAGTACATATTGGCAGCAAACTAGTGCAACTAAGCCCTTCTTATAACTTACAGGTAAATAATGATTTTAATAAATTTATGTAAAATGTTCCACTTGCTTACATCTGGTTTTGATAATTCACCCGCCTGCGCAAATGCAAATTTCTGTGTGCTTCTCAGTAAAACACATACTTCACCTGAACTATTTAAGGTTTTCTCAGGTACCCCAAGAAATAAATAAGCAATGAAGCCTGCTTTCACATGAAGGTATAACTGAAAAAAGCCAGGGAAACTAATTAAAAATAATAATTGTATGCACACCAAAATTTAAACCACACTTTGTCAACAATATAATATTTAAATGGTAAGAAAAATGCATTTTTTTCCTGTAGTGGAGCTATGCCAGCCACAGGGCATTCCAGTAAACTGGCTCTGCCCCTCACCTGGTAATACAGAGACTTTGACCTCCATTTGAAAATGTGTTACAATATTAATTTGCATTTTGCTTTTGTGCTACAACTGAAGTTTAAATGTGTAGCATTTGTATCTCAACCAGGCAGTGTGGACTAGAGGAAATTCCAAGTTCTAATCCCAGCTTTGACAGTAGGTCCCAATCTCATTTGTTGTTCAAACACCAGAAGTCTTCACTTTTGCTCTGAAAGGATGAGGTTTTTGTCAAAAAGCTCTAAAAATATTAATACTATTAGTAGCAGTGTCATTACAGGGGGGAAAACCCCACAAAACCCTTGGACTCCCTTCTGGTATAAATCAGGATGATGGTGATGCTGATCTATGATCCTTGATCATCTGCCTTTCAGCATCTGGGTGCCAGAAAAATCCCTGGGGAGCCACAGTGCCTGGAAATACTGTAAAACACTGGTGGCCCATCACTGAGCTACCTGTGACATTAAAAACTGCTCATGCCTGCTCTGCTTGTGCATACATTTCAAAGTTATCGTAAATAAATGCTGTGAATGAACAGGTAACAATTAATTAAATATCAGATTTTACTTGTGCACACTTCAGCCTAGAATTTGCTGGTTTTAAGTGTTTATTCACTCATGGATTCAGCAGTTTAGGATTTTGAAAGTCTAGACAACGTGGTTAAAACCCCCTCAACAATTTCTTGTTGAGATCTATTGGACACATTGCTACAACTTGATGTTTCTATAGTGGACTTGCTTTTAATTTGATCTGTTTCAAGGATTCAGTATCCTTCCAGCATGTTGGAAACCTAAGGGCATATATTTGTATTGTTTAAAGGCAGGAAATTCTGTGAACTGAAATGAGAACATATCCCTTTTGCCTTTATGGACTTTTGTTATTTTCTTTTCCTTTTGGGGTTTTTGGAAACAAAACCAGTGAAAGCTGAAAGTTTGAACAATAGAAAATTACTTTCAAGGAGGAAAAACCGTAAAATACGAAGTATACTTTTATAACTTTATTCATACACTTTGTATATATGTAAATTGCACTTATCCAAGCATCAGAAAATACCATTCACAGCAGGGCCTTATATTGCAGCAGGATCATACTGGTCTTGTCATAAAAGACTGTGGACTTTGCTGTTTTATTCCTTTACTACCTTGTATTAACTTGTACCCCACTGACTTCATGACAGAGCTGACTTGTTTCATGCTAACCACAGAACTAGAGCAATCACATTCCTATTGTAGGGAGGGAAACTACCAATCTTTGTAGCTTTTTAACTCCTTGGCCAAAGAGTCCCACAACCTTCCTTTAATTGACGCAAAAAAAAGTAGGTCTAGGAATTCTGGGAAAGGAAATGAGAACTGGAGGAAGATGAACAGGGACATATAACCTGCTCAAATTAAGAGTTGGGCAGATTCTGCCTTTTAGGACAGCTGCAGCAGCAAACTTTCCTACATTAGTTCTGTACTGCTCAGGGAAGGACAAGAGTGGCTGCATTAGCAGGGAGACCTGATCCCAGCAGGATGCCTCAGTCCCAGGGCAGTGCTGCACAAACACATCCTTGCTGCTTCTCGTGCTCAAACCAGCTCAGTATCTTTATTGCACACCATGAATTACACTGCACTACTTTATAAGTAGAGGGTTATAGGTTACAGCCATGCTTATGGCTCTCTGGAACACTCCTGCCTTGTGACTGAGTGCAGAGAGCCAACTAAGTCTGCAAAAAAAAAAACCCAAAACAAACTTGCTGGAGGACAGCTCGTGTGCCACAAGCTCAAGTGCAGCCATTTCAGCAAGAGCCTGAACACTTTCCCAGCAGTGTTCCTCACAAGCTGACTGCTCCTATCACACCAGCCTAGCAGCTAAATATAAATTACAGAGGGATGCAAAGCCTGAGAGAGACATTTGACACCCGAGACTCAGCTTGGCCACTGGATCTCTCCTAGCTAGTGTTTCTTCACTTGTTAATCCCTCTTCCTGGGCAGCAGCAATTATGACACTGGTGAACTGCAGGACCTGGGTTTATTTGCTTTCATCTGGCACAGTGCTTCGTGCCCAGCTCCTCTGCTCTGGGAGGTTACAACAGCTAAAGCAGGGATCACAATGAGACACCATCAGTCATCAGAATAAACAGCTCAGCTGCTTTGGGGCAGTCAAAGAGAAGAACGAATCTGGCTAAGAGATTTGAAAGAGCATGAGGAAGTGACTTGAAGTGCTCACAACAATTGCTTCCACAGGACATTGCTGACCATCAGCCCTGGGGAATAAAGAGCTGAAAGATGCTCATGTAAATGAGCATGGACCATCCATGGACCATCTGCCTTTGACATAAAAATAATGGGATCCATAACTACCAGGTGTAACCCTGTTGTGCTCTTTCCTTCAGACATGGGCCATGAAGAGAAAGGCTTGGCTACCACCCAGACATCACTGGGCCCATCACCTCCCTGATGGAAAAAGCAGGGATCCTGAATCTAGCACCTATGAAAACCACCCCAACTGTTTTTTCCCCCTCAAACACTCTCTCTAATTCAGCCTACACTAATTCAACAGTTTTGCCCAAGTACTCCAAGAACAACTAACTCTATACTGTGAAACATTGCACTATACAGATGTATAAATCATACACTCAACGTGCATATGCACAACCAATCAGAAGCCAATAGTTTACAGGTCCTGTATACCTTATTTTAAATTCTTCTGTAAGGGTAGTTAAAGATTCTTAGGGCAAAAATGACGACTAAGTTCATGAACTGCACAGAAAATTGGCTGTGACACCACTTATTAAAAGTTATGATAACTAGAAGGTCCAACTAAAAGGAGCAGATGCACTGTTTCCTAGGCTGTAGCTGCAGACAGAATTTTTGGTGCTGAGATCAAAAGAACAAGGTGTTCATATAAATGGCATTTTATTTTGATCCTATTATTCTATATGAGCTCGAAGAGAGATCAAAGGAAAAAGCACCTAGGTTTCACTATTAACACTTAACATAACCCCAGTTGGAAAATACTTTCCAGATTGTTAGTGCAATTTAAAGCCCAGCACATTTTTGTTGCTCTGTTAGGTTAACACACCTGAAGGCATGGGTTTGATTCTTGGATCACCTTTTCCATTGTGGAAAATTGCTTCTGTTACATATCATTTCAGTTATTTTCATTTTTATGGCAGCAAAGACACCCTATTTTTGGGGAATGCCCTGGTCTGGGTTGTACCCTCTGTCCTGGAGAGCCAGGCTGCCCTGAAGTGGTGACAATATATTACAGACTGTGCACGACAGTCAGGAAATTCAACACCATTGGAGTGAAGTACTAAAGTGTGGTTCAGCCCCTGCCAAAGCATACCAGCTTCCACTCAGAATGTAAACAAACCTAATGGGCCTTTCAAATATCTCAAAGTTCCTCCTGATAGCTGGCAAGAATTAATGTGCTTTAATACGTTGAATTGCTTATTATGACATTATCCAGGACTACTACTATTAATTAATGGTTCTATTGCTGCATTTAGCAACCAGCAGTGTTGCATAAAGGAAAAAATAATACCATATTGTATTTCCTGCAAAGTTGAAGTATGGTAATAAATTTTAATATTCATGCTTTGAATGAAAGCTTCTCATTGATGATTCAGTAACTTGGGGCAGATATTTCAGCATTTCATTTCCACTGAATTTCTTTGACTTCTAAGACTACAGAAACCTGCTAATACACAGGTATCACTTATCAGACTAACCCTGGAAAACTCAGCCATCAAGGAAAAAAAGAAGTGCATATATCCTTCTCTGCCTTACCGCCCCCTCCTCACTTGCTATTAAAGCACTTGTGCTAAAAAAGTTCCAAAGTTTATTTAAAATGCCAAAATGTGGGCACTTAATCCCACAGGAGCTGGCTCAGCTATGGCCCACCATCTCGAACACATTCATTTTATCCAAATCTGTTCCAAGAAGGGGGTTTTGGGTGGTTGTTTTGGGGCTGGGCTTTATTTTTAACTTATAACAGCAGATTGTCAGAAGTGAGGAGATGGAAATGACTTTGGGAACTTGCACAGTCAACATTACGTATCCACAGGTGAGCTGTGGCCTGGAGTGAACACGACAATTATGGGTTAAACGAGATAAAAACGTGTCATGCACAGTCAGAACATGCTCATGTTACACACAGCAGCCAGCTGGCTATAAATCCAAGAAGTAAGCTGGAAGCTTTGGAGTTGCAATGAATGAACACAGATATAAAGGGAAGAACGGTGGTTTGTCGCCATATGAATGGCTTTTAACTGAAAAGAGTGGATTGCTTTCACAAGGGTTTGCCAAAACAGCAACCTTGTTGAGATGAGGAAAAGAATAAGGATGATGATTGGGACATTCCATACATTTATGTTTTCTATTTTGTTTTGAGGCAGAGGAGTCTGATTCAGCATGCCTGAACAATTAAGACGTGGCTTTACATACAGGTGTTCCAGTGAATAGGGACACAAGTTCTTTGACAATACCTCTGCAGCTGATGATCCATAAACAGGATTGGTCTGTTAATTCATTCCAGATTCAAATCACATGAGCTGAGCTGTGAGAAGCAATGGACTATTTTTCTTTCCACATTTCTAGCTCCAAGTAACTGTAGGCTATAACCTTCTGTACTCTGCATATGCATCACTGAACCTAGGGTCAGTCACCCTACCTGTGCACAGATCCACCAGACCTGAGGCTGCTAAACCAACACCTTCCTAACAGGCACAGAGGATAAGAAAGGCCTTTCTGAGACAGTCTTATCTTTTTATTAAGTAAAGCTGACTAAGAAAACCTCCTGGATTATAGACCCAAGAAATGCCCTAGCGGGTTTTCATAAATGGATGAGCCTGACTTGGGGGGTCCTGTGCAGGGCCAGGAGTTGGACTTCGATGACCCTTGAGGATCTTTCCAACTCAGGACATTATTCTGTGACTTTCTAGAAGTCTAATTAGCCCACTTGAACATTTGGGGATCTTAGCAAGGTAAACTCTTACTCTTCCTCCACCTAAGTCAGATGTAATTCCCTTCTGAATCTATGAGTCCAAAAACAGAGCTCTGGCTCTTACTAACTCAAATATATGTTAAACTTTAAAAGCATAAAGTAACTTCACACTCATAATATGTCTCCATATATAAATGAAATATGTGTGTATATATATATATATATATTTATATGTTTTTACAAAACTTTTCTGATGTTTAAAAATGGCTGTAAACTCTTGGGTTTGATGTACTCACTGTTGACAGAGTCAGATGCAAACTGTAGGAAGGCTGATAACAGCTTTGCCCCCCAAAACCTTTCTCCTGTGTCTCTGGGCTGACTGAATGGGAATTGAGAGGGGAAAGAACAAAGATTTGCTGTTCTTTACAGTCACGCAACGAAAGTGTAGGTTAAGCACAGGAAGTATTTGCAGATTCCAGATATTCTGTGGACCTTTGTTGCTTTTCCTTGCATTCAGATCTAATCTGAGCCCCTGCACAGAGCTGGACTTTCATGTTCTGAGGTCCTTCTCTAATAGAAAACCCAACCCACTGTGACAGGGCAAAGTGGACTCAAGAACTGCAGCTCTATGTAGGCATCTATTTATGTCAATGCCTTAAGGAAAAAATGCTTTAACAAGAGAAGGCTTAAAATCATACAAATAAATAAATTAATAAATTTAATATATACTCACAGTGTAGCAAGTCTGCAAAGATATAGGTCCATCTTTTAAAAAAAGTTTGGACAGACAGTTTGATGTACCACATCAAATATCTTTATATCTTTAAGCCTCAGGGATTTAAAAATACTAAGTGTTTCTTTTTTGTTCTGATACCAAATATGTCTATACCTCCAACTGATTCAAGTCACCACTAATAATCACTGGGATATTTTAGGAGGCCCTTCAAACAGAAGGGTAGTATTTTCACTACAATTTTGAACTCACAACAAATTGTGTTTGGTTCTTTAGCTTCAATCAAGCATCAATTTTGGATTATTTGTCTGAAGTCAGAATTCTTAAAATATGGGGTTTTTTTTTAAAAAAAAGAAGCAATTTCTGAGGAAAAAAAAATCCTCTCCACGATTTGAGTGCAATCAGCTCTTCTCATATAACTGGCTCTGATTTGAAGGTGAGGTTCATGATCAGATATATTTAAAGAGGGCTGTATGATTAATTTAAGAGCTGCCCCACCAGTATTTTCACATGAATAAGCATAAAGAACATTGTTTTACTTTCATTATGCTGCTGTATCCCCTTTGATTCTCACAATCATGTTTGTACTAATCTCATTCTGCCTTTTTGCAGGAGAATGGCTCATAGCAGGATGGGCAACTCAGATTTGTCAATCACTGAGATCTGGCATTGAAAACAATTACAAATATCAATAGGCAAATATCAGGCTGTCAGAAAATCAGAAGAATTTTATGCCAAAGTAGTGTTGGGGAATTTTCAGCTCTCACAAAAGCATCCAGCTAATTCTTGATGGATCATCAGTACCTTTGGGTGCTTTCTGGAAGAAGATTCCTCCTTTTCCTTTACTGTTCTTTGCAAAGAAAAGGGAAGATGGAACTCTCACCAGAAAATGAGAAAAAAACATTAACCTCTAAGTCCCTCAGATTTTGGTAAACAGTGAGTTCACTGGAAATCTTTGCTTCTGCATATGAATTAAAGTAGAATAATGGGACTGAGCAAAAAGCCATGGACTATGTTCATCAATATGTGCCTTTTATGTAAACTAGATTGTTAATTGAAAACCCATTCTCAGAGTCGTTGTAGAGGAAATCACCTTAAAATTAATAGAAGTCCTGTTTTGTTGGTTTTTTTTAATAAGGTTTGTGCTCCTTTGGATGCTCAGAAAATTGCTTGGAGAGAAAACTAGAGCCAGAGGCTTTGGGGTTCGTGTCTCAGAGCCCGTTTTTGTGGGGCTGGGGAGGCTCAGCCTGCAGAAAGGGGCCTTGAGGAGCCCTTCTGGCTCTGCACAGCTCCCTGACAGAAGTGTCCTGCCAGGTGGGCCAGGCTCTGCTCCCAAACAAAAACTGAAAGGATGAGGGGAATTGTGCCAGGGGAGGTTTGGATATTTGGGAAAATTTCTCCACTGAAAGGAGCTCACCGGTCACTGCAGTAGGTCACAGTCCCCAAAACCACAGATTTTCAGCTCCCTTTTCTGTCTGGTCATCACCATGCCTTTAGTTTTCAACCATTTCTTTATTTCTTTTCCCATTTATCTCAGCTTTCCCTGTTTTCCATTTCGACTAAAGATGTGAGGCACACAAAATAAAGTCTACATGCACAATTTTGGGTTTGTTTTTTGGTTGTTGTTTTGTTTTGTTTTGTCTTGTTTTTTTTAGTATACCTCTCCTTAAAATATTTTCTAACTTACTTCTTCAGTGCCTAGCAGTGACTCATTAAAAAAATAACCTCATACTAGCAACACAGTGATAGATATCGAAGGTGAAAATTTGCCATTATTTTGCACTCAAACAGCTGAACACATCTTCAAATAGCACAGAGAGGAAAGGGCTGTATTTGTCTACAGATGTATTCTCTTAACATTTTTTTCATCACTTTACTTCAGCAAGAATGACCAGCTTAAATTTTTCAGTGTCTTCAAGGACCTTATTTCATGAATTTGTATAAAAGGCAGAAAAGTATATATAAATGTTTTAAAAGCAGCCAGGAGTTTTTGTGGAAACAGTGCCATTAGATTTAAAATACCAAACACTCAAATTACTTCTGACACATTTGATCTGAGTCACTTTTGAATTTGCACCTACAAACAATAAAAAATACCGGTTCTGAAGGAGACTGATTATTTCCTTTGCAATATTTTACCACAGAGAAGTTATTCTCCCTTTCCCCCAGATGTGACAACCATTCAAATATCCTGGGTTTGCTGCACACTAAAGGAGAAATACGATCTCTACTTGGAAACTCCCCTCAAAAATAGTTTCTTCTGTCAATTCTCAGTAACTGTGGCTATTGAACTCTGAAAGTATCAATGTTCAGGCATCTTCCTGAGCTCTCACATCACAGCTGCAGGGAATAAAGATGCTGAAAGACCGCCATCTCTCCCCATCGTTTGGATGTTTCTCATAACCCTGTGTGATATTTAACTGGCACTGCTTTCTCCTCCTTCACTTCCAAAGGGATGAATCACAGGCTCAGTTCTTCCAGGAACCAACCACTTCAGCTGCTCTCTGCACTTCCTTCAGCTCTTCCTCAACTGCAGCCAGCCCTTTGCCTGACCTCACCTTTAATAAATGTTTAGCTGGAGAGTCTCAGCTAAAATGTGTATGAAGCCTCCTGGGAATGACTAACCAACACCTAAAACCCAGATTTATAACAGAGAACTTCCCAGAGCCTCCCACAGCCAGTGGGATTTGTTCAGAGGCTGGAGGGAAGAAGAGTCACTGTGGGAAGTCGGATTTCTTCACTTTCTTATTCAATAATAATACAACACGTTTTCTGCAGAGTGCTCTGAGTTATACACAGCATGTTAAAAACAGATTAATGCAAACTTAGAGGGTGTAGTCTACATCAGGTACCTCTTGTTATAATTAACTGTTCATTTTAAGTTACAACTTGCAGAAAACTAGATAAGCAAGCTCAAGAAGAGGCCTTGAGTTCCCTAATGATAAATTTATATTCAGATGCTTAGAGTTAAAAGTGACAAAATTCAATTCCTGAGTTAACTTCATCAAGAGAAAAAAAATAAAAAATTTGAAATTCCGTGTCTGGGAGTAAGTAGGAATACAGAATTTTCTGAATCAATGGAAAGAGCTGAAGTTACATCCAAGGAAAATACTACAAATCAAAAAATCCTCAAACAAGACAAAGAATTCACAAAACAGAAAAACACCTTGGAGTATTTTTCTGGAATTTCCAAACCACAGTTGGTCTCAATGATCTTATAGGGCTTTTCCAAAATAGGGCTTTTCCAAACTAAATGACTTAGTGATTCACCCATCCAAGCTGTGACATCAGTTAGAAGCAGCTTCAGTGCCAGCACTAAGTACCATCATCTAATGGCCAAAAGATGCAGAAAACCTTTTTGCTCCTCCACCTCCAGTCCCAATTGTTCACCTACTGCTATTTTCAGCATTCCCTTGGCTTCTCTGTCCAAAAAAGGTGGCTATTTTGCCCTAATGCCAAGACCAGTGGTACCTGATCTACTTCTGTGGCTTCCTGATTTTACTGCAGCACAACCAACAGAACAGTAAAACACATTTTTTACAGAGCAACACATTAAAAAAAATCTCATTTTCTCCTAAGAAAAGGTTTCTCTTTGGTATAGTGATTACAAAGAGTAATAGATACTATTTTAATATTCTGGGAATGTAGTCCTTTAACTCAAAATAGTCCCAGAATTATTTGCCATTAGCTATCCAATAGAATTCAGAACCCATGTCTAAGCTGGGTTTGGTAACTAACTAACTTGGAAATTTGGTACTTTTATCCTTGAGTTTTACAATATACTAAACAGTCTAAGTACCTTTTAAAAGAAAGTAATATAGAGTTATTTGTACATTCAGTAATGGAATCATCAAGCTAACGGTCTTCCATTTCTGAAGTTCCCAAGTTCTTCTGAAATAATAAAAATTCACCAAGGCAGCAGCAAGAAAGCAAGTGGACACTTCTCCACAGCGCCTTGACAATAAACAGCAGAATTGTGATACTCCACCGGAATGTTCCAAACCTAAATTGAATGGCAGCATGATTGCTGTGGTTCCAGTTATGTTAATTAGGCTGGATTCATGGTTCATTGAGGCTGCAATTATGCTGCAAAGAAATGCTGCAAGCATCCCATCCTCCTGCAGTCTGCTGAGTGTGCTCCCATTCCTCTTGGGGCAAAATAGACTTTCCGAAGGGATTTACACACTGGAGTCACATTTGCACTTAGACCACATGCTTGGTGAAGATGCAATTAGATGACCACGTTTTGCAACTTTCTTCTTTTCCAGATTTAATAGGAAAAATGGCTTTCCAAGTTCCTTGGCCATTTTTTAAGCATGCTTTACTTTGCCAATTTGCATACTAAGCATACAAATTATAAGCCTTATTAGCCCCATTTCAACCGTAGGGTAAGGGAAGAAGGGGAAGAGTTTTGCCCAAAGTTATGCAGCTCTTCAGTGGAAAGAGAACTGAAGTAGCTCTCACCTTCTTACAGCTAATGGTTGGACTCAAACATCCTGGAAGGCTTTTCCAAACTAAATGTTTCTATGATTCTTTTAATGACATTTCCTGACTTACAAGTGTGGCTAGGGACAGCCCCCACACCCAAAATGCAAAACCTTCTGCTGGAAAAGTGATTTAAAAGAGAAGGGCAAATGGACATTATGGTCTCCAGCAACTGAGAGAAGACACAGGATAAGCAAAATTTGTTGGCCTGAAATGAGAAGGAAATAGTTTGACATGGTAGCAGCTCCTTCCCTAGATGGGAAAGATGTGCTGGCCCTCAAACAGGAGTTTTCAAGCTACCTGGTTTTTATTGGGTTGAAGAGGCAGCAACAGAAGAAGGTGATTTTTCAGGCAAGTAATCAGTCTGGGGTTTTTTAGGAATAGATCTACTTTTAAAACCAGTCTCTTCAGAGAAATACATTTTCAATGCTATTCTTCTCAAAGAAGGATGACGTGGGATCAGGTGTCTAAACTGAACTCCAATCAGAGCCTAATTTCCAGCTTCATAATGGACTTAAGCACTTAGAAGTTCAAGTCTCATTAAAAACCAACTGTGCTTAAACCCTTATTTTTTTTATTTCTTTTTCTTTTAAATTTAAGCAGATCTCAAAAAAAAAAAAAAAATTGATACCAACCACTTCAAAGCTGGCTCCCCGAATTCAGGGATGATTGAGTTTCCATAATACAATTATGGTTGGAACGGAGCTGGATTGAAAGCAAGGTTCAACTTTCAAACAACATCCCCAAAACAGTTGCAGATGATGTGCATTTCAGCTTTCTGATCCTCAGGTGACACGGGATGATTGGTATTAGCGAGATACACATTAGAAAAGGAAGGCAATGCCCTAACTAGAAATAACCATCTTTTCCACAGATGGGTGGACATCCATAACAATTTAATCTAACGAGACATTGAGCTTACATGCCCATTTGAAAAATCATAACGGCACTTGTCTGGCAGGTTTGCTCCTCAATGCTTCATTCAATGACTGTTCCATTCTTTTGCCTTTTTTTTAACTATCGCAGCTCTTTTTTCCAGATTTAATCTATCAGCACTTCTCACCCAGGCCACAGCTTCAATTAATACTAATTTGAGCCTTAACACAAGGAATTAATGCATTGACTGAGCTCTGTATTTGGCTTTTAAAATGAGTTTTGCAATACTCCTAAGATGAGGATCCTAAACCAGTTTGACACTGAAATTAGTCACTACATAAACAGAAATCAAAAAGCACATCAGGAATAATATTTAACAGACACTAAATAATATCAGATTGAGAAATAATTGTACTTTATGTTAGAGCATGGTAAGAAATCTGTTTTCTGATATATTATTGGCCCACTGGATCTGATTTGCAATTTACTCTGCCTACTTAGGCTGGAGTTTAAATACAGCACAAAAACTATGTCAAGTCTCTCAGACAGGAACACTCCAAAAGTTTTATTACTCTCACTTGAAAGCATTACCACGGGTAGGAGGAAAACTAAATATTAAATACGCCATTAACAGGAAAATTATTTCAAATCAGTGAAGCATGACGAGACCCAAGTATACTGTTTCTCAATTTCTTTTTCCCTAATGTACACTGAGGAGACAGTAAGGTAGTAAATAGCCAGGGTTCAAACACAGGACATAAACTATATGAAATTAGGAGCAGCGTAAATCTTAAGAACAGCTCAAAACTCTGAAGAAAATTAGAAAAGAGCCTAATGTGAATTCATTACTGACTTCTCACCAACCTTTTATTTTCTTAAAAGTAGGCAAAGCTGCTAAACTGCTATACTGTTAAATTCTACTAACTTTGAAGTTAAATATTGTTTCTTTTAAAGCTGCACTAACCAAATCTGCTCCCCCAAACCAAAGCCAACAGCTACTTCATTATTTTGTCTCATAAGCCAAGCAGTAAACTAATACTGTAAAACATAAACTGGATATTTTATTTAACTAAAAGATGGTTCAATGCCTAATGAATGCCTGCTGTTCACCAACTGAAAAGTTATGGACTATAATAAAAAATCTTTTACCAATTCATTAGGCAGGCAAAACTCACCTTGGCAATCCAGGCTAACGACCTGTCCTTACTGGTGCTCTGGAAGTGTTGGGAAGAAGCATGGATTGGTCCCCAAAGGAAGAGGCAGGCTCAGAGGTGCATAAAGAACCCTTTCCTAGTTCCTAGAGCCCTTCTAACCACAAATTCTCCAGTTTTGCTAAGTTCAGCCTGATATTTTGGTCCAGTTGACATCATTGGTCAGGTATCAACACTCCCTGACTCCAGCAGAGCAATCCTGACAGCACAGCTTTACCTCTAAGGCTCATCCAACCTCGACAACAGCAAGAATAATTCCTCTGCTACCTGCAGTGATTTATGGAAAAGGCTTTGAAACATCCTGTGCTTCACCATCTCTGCTGAAGGAAGATGGGCCATGGAGGTGATTACATCTTCACACCACAGATCATCCATTACTGACAGCTTTTATATTTCTCAACTTGAAAAAAAACCCAGTCCTTGTCTACATGTGGATACATAACACATTTGAAATGTGTAAAGTGAATATAAAGACTGAGGGTTTAAACCCTCAGTTTATCAGCTCTACAGGCCCAATTTTGCAATCAACTAAACCTACAGTACATTTTCATCAAGTGCTGCAAATCAGCAAAATATTAAATGAATCTTGAAAAAATGATTATGAATCCACAGTTCTGTTTGACTGTATAATTCTATTTAAGATTAAAATTACTATCATAAAAAGGCCACTTTCTGAATGTAATTCCACAAAAACATCATCACAAAAGCTTTTACTGCTATTTATGTCAGAATGTATTTTAAACAGTTCTAATCATTTACCTTTGTGGACACTTAATTAAAATTACAAAACCAATTTTAATCTGTAGTCCAATTAATATGCAAATATATGCAAATGTGGTAAATCAAGGTGGTGATTAAGTTAAGGACACTCTATTTCATGTCTGCTTTAAGTGTGAAAACAAACAATCTTTTTTGTAATTGTACTGATGGATTGTGATGTTTATAGGGTTAGTATGGGGTACAAATGTTTATGCATCAACATTATGCCAAAACAAAGATTTTATACTCTGGAGTGATTTAGCATCCAGCATACATTCAGATGTAACAAAGTCATTTTGCAGTCATCTTGTGAATTAGAATAAGGTCAAAGCAAAGTTAAATTTCTATGTCATCCATTTGTATGGCTATTTAAAATTCAACAATCACTTTCTGATGTGTTAGGTAAGAGCCAAGAAGTCTCAAGAATGGCATATTATCACCCTTTATCATTTAGTGTTCATAATACACTGGTTTATCTTTGATACTATTACAGAAATAGTTCTCCCATTAAGGTGCAAAGATATTCATCCTTTTTAACCCTTTTTCCTCCATAAGTTCCAATTCTTCAATCTGCAGCCAAAGGTTGCTCTACCAGTGAGGGTTTCTCTACAGATATGCACTATATTCACTAAGAACTGGCAAAGAACCCATTTTTGCAGCTGCTTTTCACCCCTTCCTTCTCCACACTGCTGATTTAGACAGGTTGATGGTCCTTCCCATTTGCCCATAGAAAAGTCTATCCATTGCTCCTTGAGGGAATAAATCTGAATTCCTCCATTTAGACCAGCTACACCCTTGGACTGAATGAACTGATTTCCTCTGCCAAGAAAATAACTATACTGGTAAAAGTAATATTTAATTTTACAGCTTGAGTTCATAAAAAAGCACATCTTCCCCTACATATCCTCAGGAATTGCCAAATATTTGGAAATACACTTAGTGCAAAACGACAGCATTCACCTCATGTCTTACTGAGATATTGGAGTATAAAACCCCACATTATCCCTCTCCTTACAGCTTCATCTCCATTAATACAATAATCAGAAAAGAGTTCAAAAAACTTTTCAATGTTGCTTTTACTAATGTGCTTCATTTCCCTTTTTCTTTGGATGATTATGCCTGGAATAGTTCACAAGAGTAAGCTGAGGTATTATTAAAATATTTTTTACTCCAAATATTTTATGCTTCTTCTTTACTATTGTCACCACAAGACATGAGAATATGAAATTTAGCTCCACGGAGTAAAGCTTCTTTTAAAAGCCACAGGTCTCCTAATGAACACAAAATATTTATAAACTATTAAGGATATTTTAGTATTTTTAACAAGGTATATGGACACATGATATTATTGTAATAACAGACCTTATAAACTTTCATTTGGGATGCAAATCTTGGAATGTACAGCCATTCCTATCATTAGGTTCCTGTGAAAAACAGGACTAGCACATTTGTGTGTCTTGTGATCTAACAGACACTAACACAGCACCATAAAACTCACCTCTCAGAGGTGCTCAGATTTTATTCAGCATGCAGTTTTGGATTTAGAAAACCCAACCAGCTCCTCCTCCTTTGCACTGGGCACTCATGAAAGAGCTGCTTTCTCCAAAAATAGCAAAGATTTACATTAGGAACTAGAAACAGGAAGGAACTTTGTGGAGTTGCGTTATGTATATGTTTTATTATCCCTGTATTATGTATTGGTTTATTCCTTTGTACCCCCGTGTGCAACTTGGTTTATCCCCAGTTTTCCCGCCTTGTCCGCCCTTCCCGCCTTCCCAGTATCTATCCATCACCCTGAAAGAGGCATTTTACCCCCCCCGGGTGCCTTGTCTATCACTCGGTGCCCCTTCCCATCCATCCAGAAGCTTCTACTCAGGGCACCGGGTGATTGGGCGAGGACCTGGGGCTCCCCCCATATCCTTCCCCCATTGGACCCCACCATATCCCCCCATCCCGGAGCCACCCCCTATCCCTATCCCCATTGGTCGTTGGATACCCCTCCCTTACAGTTTATAAGCCAGTGCAAGCACCTTGTGCTTGTTCCTGTTGGCTGGCACCGTTCTAGGATATTTGGCCCCGTTGGGCTACAATAAACTCGGACTTAGCCCCCAGCAGGATCCGCTCTTCATTTACCACCGCGAGGCTTGCTAGCGCTGCTCGGGACCCACAAAGGCACTCTCCAAACCCCAGCTGGGAGCGGCGGAGGGTGCCTCCATCGCCCGCCCTCGCCCCACAAGAGCTAGCCGGGGCTGAGATAAAGGGAACCGGGGCGGGAGCGCGGCAGCTGGCGCCCAACGAGCGGCCCCGTTTTCGCGGCGTTGGACCCTCGTTTGAGGATTTTAGGGTCGCGCAGACCTGAAGAATCGTCCTCCTGGCCGTCAGCTACCCCGGCGAGAGCAGACCCACGTTTTAGTGGGTGGCACTCTTGGGGACAGGATCGGCAGCTCTGGAAAGCACCTCCGGAGTCGATTCTCTCGCGGAGAAGCCCTGCGATTGGTTTTTCTTTTCCACCCTTCCCTCTCGGACCCCTGTGGTTTGTGAGTATAGGGGCCCCTGGGGCTTTCCCGGTCCTTTTTTTTTGGTTGGTTCCTTTCCCCTAGGTTTTAGGGGAAGGATCCCTTTTTGGTGGGTTTCTTTTTCCCCGGAGTTCGGGGAAAAAATTCCTGTTTTTGGTGCTTCCCTTTCCGGGCGGGAAGCTTAAGGACCGCGACAAAGCCGGAAGTGTGGTCTTTTGTTTTTCGTTCGTATTTTCCCAATCGTAGGCGCTGCAGCACGATTTAACATCTAACAGCCATGGGTGCAAGGCTGTCCGTGCCGCAGAAGAGCATTTATTCCCAAGTTGTAGGTATCCTTTTAGTGGGGGGAATTAAGGTTAAAAAATCTGAAGTAAAACAATTCGTTCAGTGGTTGTCGCAAACTTTCCCTGACATTTCGCCAGCTAAATTATACCAAGCCCCTTTTTGGGAACAGGTAGCGGAGAAGATCCTGCGACAGTCAGATCTCTCTCTCTCCATATTCACCCATTTGGCTCTCCAAATTCGCGATATAATTAAATATCGCTACGAAAGTCTGCCACAGCCAGCCGCAAACAAACCGATCCCCAGTTCGGCGGATAGTTCATATAACCCTACTCCGCTTCCCTGTCCCTCAGCCCAATCGCTGCAGTACGATGCAGCGCTCGCCGCTGCAGCGGAGCGCAGGGCAGCTGCTGTCGCTGCTCCCGAGGCTGCGGCTGCGGCGGGCGCTGCGGGAAAACTGCGGCAAAACTCTCCCTCTCTCCCGAAGTCGGGTATTATCAGACAGGCATCCCGGCATTGCCCGCAGGCAGATTCTGGCCCCTCTGAGAATACCCTAGACACCCCGCAGAGCGGTGCAGGCACTGTCTCTGCTTCTACCCGTTCCCCTTCTTCCCCGCGCTGTACAGCCCCGTCCCGTAGAGACTCCGTTCGTTTTCAGTTATCCCAGACCCCCGAAGATCCCTCATCCCCCATCCTCCATCCCCAAACCCCACGAAATGGCTTCCCTTCTTCCCCCTTCCCCAGGACACAAGATGGAGGTGACCGCGTGGGTTTTCCCGCCACTCGTGCTCCTTCTTCCCATGATCCCTGTCCTCCCCCCTCCCATAATCCCTTCCGGCAGACCAACCCCTTCTGCTCCCCAGATTTCTCCGCCCACCTCCCTCCTCCACCCCCCGTCAACTCCCCCTTCTTTGAATTATTCAACACCCCACCCCTCAGCTCCACCCCCGGGGAGGGGAGTCCCCACCATACCACTCCTCCTGCTCCAAACCACGCCTCGTCCCCTGGTTCCCACGACCCCACTTCCAGTTCCCACGCTTTCGGTTCCGGGGGGGGGGAGCGTGGGAACCCCGATCCACCCCAGTCCCTACCTGCCTTCTCGGCCGCACCTGTCACCTGTACCCCGCGGCGGGGGGGTAGGCCCCTTGCACAGTGGTCCCCCATCCCCCAGCAGACCATCAAAGAGCTCTGCAAGGCCAAGAAGGGGTTCGGGATGGAAAGCGAATACTTCCGAGGCTTATTAAAAGCAACCCTCTCCTCCAAAGAATATGTCCCAGCAGACATGCGAACTCTCTTCTCCTGTTTAATTACCCACGGAGAATTCCTCATCTGGGAGTCCGAGTGGAAGCGGGAGATCAGAGAGGTGTTACCTGACCTCTGGGCCAATGCAGATAGCTCTAGGGATGAGGATGGGGCTGTAATATCGCTAGACCACTTGTGCGGGGAGGGGGATTGGAAAATGGGGACCAAGCAGGCGGAAAAAATCCCCAGAGAGGCGCTGCAAGTCAGCACTAGGGCAGCAGAAAAGGCGTTTTTTAAGTTAAGACCCAGCGGTACGGTTATTAACTTCTTGTCCCTAAAGCAGGAATCCCTAGAACCTTTTGTCGCGTTCGTGGATCGCTTGCATCACGCGATGGAGGCTCAGGTCCCGGACGAGAGGCTGCGAGAAGGGATGCTTGCCACAGTTGCGAGGCAGAACGCTAACGACGCGTGCCGGCAAGCAATCCTCAGTCTGCCCCTAGACCCTGAGCCTACCCTTCAAAGCATGCTACAAGTCTGTGCGAGGAAGGTGACAGTTCCTGCTAAAGACATTCCAGAGACTCCTAAACCACCCACAAAGAGAGTAGCCTTCGTTGAAGCCGTGACACCGCCAGCCACCCCTTCTCCAGATCGCCGCCCTACAGGAGCACCCCCGAGGGGACAACAGCACCTGCAATCTATGTAGGCAGAAGGGACATTGGGCTTCCCAATGCCCGCTGAGGGACGAGTTTTTTAGGTTTAAACAACAGCGACAAGAAAAGAGTGCCCCCAACTCGGGGGGAAAACAAAAAAACTGAGTCATCAGCGCAGTCCCTCCCTGCGCGAGGACATAAATATGGTGGGTTCTATAACATCAGAGGAGGGGAGGGACGACTACCTGCAATGCCCACCTGAGGACATTTCACTGGACTTGACACACCAGATTATGGCTGACAAACCAGCCTATATGAGAGAAGATGTGGATTTCATTCCCACTGCTTGGCTGGGTCGAGGCCCGAACCAGCCCAAGCCGATACTTAACATCGTATCTGGTTTCTCCCCATATAGGTTGGCCCTGACTGAAGCTCTGCACCTAAGGGACAGCGACTGGCACTCCATCGCTGTCGACACAGAGGACCCAGGAACCTGGAGGAACCTCCACAGTAAGTACATCGTTCTTGGGGACACAAAATTCACGCCTCTCGAAGTCACTATTGCACCATCCCTGACATCCAGGAACACCGAGCGATTAGTGGTGTGGCTGCACTGCCCCCATCCTCCGGTCTTCCTTCCCAAGGGCCAAATCATCACCCAAGCCATTCCAGCATCTGGGCCTCCGGCACACCCTGAGGATCTATGGAAAAAGTCAGCGAAGAAGAGCTACCAGGTGTGCCAGGCCCAGGTCATAGGGAAGGAAAGACCAAAGCTCTCCTGCTATATGCGGAAGGATGGGGAGTACAAACACCTAAGCGGTCTCCTAGATACAGGAGCAGACGTAACAGTCATTCCCGAACGGGATTGGCCGTCACGCTGGGAATTGCAAAACGTGGCAGGGAAAATTCAAGGTGTAGGGGGTTCTCAATTGGCAAAGCAATCAAAAAACATCGTAAAATTTGAGGGGCCGAACGGACAATCGGCCTATTTACGCCCGTTCGTATTAGATTACACGGAACCCTTGTGGGGGAGAGACCTGATGGCCCAGTGGGGGGTCACAATTGACATCCTGACCCCTCAGGTTTTTCGGGCAACAGTCACTGAGGAGCGTCCTACCCGAAAACTTAATTGGCTCACAGATACACCAGTGTGGGTAGAGCAGTGGCCGCTCAATAAACAGAAATTAAAAGCGCTTCGGGAGCTCGTGAAGGAGCAACTTGCCAAAGGGAATATCCAGGAAACAACATCCCCCTGGAATTCCCCTGTCTTTGTCCTAAAAAAACCTGGCAAAGACGAGTGGCGCCTCCTTCATGACCTTCGCGCCATCAACAATGTAATAGAAGACATGGGTCCTCTCCAGCCAGGGATGCCGTCCCCCACGATGTTACCAGAAAATTGGGAATTAGCTGTCATTGACATCAAAAATTGTTTTTTCCAAATTCCCCTACACCCTGATGACGCACCACGGTTCGCCTTCTCGGTTCCTTCCATCAACCGAGAAGCCCCAATGGAGAGATACCACTGGAAAGTTCTTCCCCAAGGCATGAAAGTCAGCCCAAGCATTTGCCAGTGGTACGTCTCTTCATTGCTGTCCCCTGTGCGTGCAGCCACCGAGGGCGTGATCATCCAGCACTATATGGATGATATTCTTATTTGTGCCCCCAACAGCGATCTACTTACACACGCGCTTGAACTGACAACCAGTGCGTTGGTTGCTGTAGGGTTCGAGCTGCGAGAGGATAAGATTCAAAGAATGCCACCTTGGAAGTACCTGGGTTTGGAGATAAACAAGCGGACCATTGTTCCGCAGAAATTGGCCATAAAAAATTCAATTTGGACTCTAGCCGACGTGCAGCAGCTGTGTGGGTCTTTAAACTGGGTGAGACCCTGGTTAGGTATTAACAACGAAGACCTAGCCCCTCTTTTCAATTTATTGAAAGGGGGGGAAGAGCCTAGTTCTCCCAGGGAACTCACTCCAGAGGCCAAAGCTGCTTTGCAGAAGGTTCAGGAGGCAATGTCTGCCAGGCAGGCCCACAGGTACGATCCGGGCCTGCCCTTCAGATTCATCATATTGGGCAGACTGCCACACCTCCACGGTGTCATCTTCCAATGGGCAGACACCCTAGGAAAGGGCAAGGATAAGGACAAAAGGGACCCACTCTCCATCATAGAGTGGGTATTCCTGAGTCATTCACGATCCAAAAGGTTGACACGGCCACAAGAGCTGGTGGCAGAGCTAATCCGCAAAGCGAGAACGCGGATTCGGGAGCTGGCGGGGTGTGACTTTGATCACATCCACATTCCTTTGAAATTAGAATCGGGCCAATTCACAAAGGCAATGTTAGAACACCTGCTGCAAGAGAATGAATCATTGCAGTTTGCACTGGACAGCTACACCGGAAAAATTTCTGTTTTGAGACCGGCCCACAAAATTTTCAATTCCGAAATCCAATTCACTCTGTCAACAAAACAAATTCAGAGCAAAAAACCCTTAAAGGCTCTAACAGTTTTTACGGACGCGTCCGGAGGGTCCCACAAGTCAGTAGTGACTTGGAAAGATCCTCAAACTCAGCAGTGGGAGGCAGATGTTGTTGAAGTAGAAGGATCCCCTCAAGTAGCTGAGTTGGCCGCAGTCGTTAGAGCTTTTGAGCGGTTCTCTGAACCTTTTAATTTGGTAACTGATTCGGCCTATGTAGCAGGTGTAGTGTCTAGAGCACAGGATGCAATCCTGCAAGGTGTCTCCAACGATGCCCTTAACAAGTTGCTCTCTAAGCTGATAAGGCTAGTCTCCCACCGAGAGCAACCGTTTTATGTGATGCATATCAGGTCACACACCGACCTGCCGGGGTTCTTGGCCGAGGGCAATCGCCGTGCCGCCCCCGCACAGCTGGCGCCGCTCCCGGACAAGTTCCAGCAAGCAAAGATCAGCCACCAGCTTTACCATCAAAATGCGCCTGGTCTGGTCCGGCAGTTCCATCTAACCCGGGACCAGGCCAAGGCCATTGTGGCCACATGCCCATCCTGTAAGTCGCTCCCACTACCATCAGTGAGCGCAGGGGCTAACCCTAGGGGTCTGAAGTCCTGTGAGGTGTGGCAGATGGACGTTACTCATATCCCCTCCTTCGGGAGGATGAAGTACGTCCATGTCTCCGTGGACACCTTCTCTGGAGCAGTTTTCGCCTCTGCCCACACAGGGGAGAAGGCCAAGGAAGTAGAGAAACACCTGATACAAGCCTTCTCCATGCTAGGCGTCCCAAAACAGATAAAAACAGACAATGCCCCCGGGTACACATCCAAGGAATTCGCAGGCTTCCTGCAGCAATGGGGAATAGAACATAAAACTGGCATCGCCTATTCCCCGACAGGTCAAGCCGTGGTAGAGAGGACTCATCAAAGCATCAAAAGGATGCTTAAACAACAACAGTCGTCAGCTAAAAATGAGTCCCCCCAGGTTCAGTTAGCGCGGGCCCTTTTTACCATCAATTTCTTAAACTGTTCCTTCGAGTGCCTCAACCCCCCCATCGCGAGGCACTTTAATTCCTACGAGCAGAGCAAGGTCAGGGAAAAGCCGCCAGTTCTCATTAAAAACCCTGAGACCTGGCGGCAGGAAGGACCCTATGACTTGGTCACCTGGGGACGGGGGTACGCTTGCGTATCCACGCCCTCAGGCCTGAGATGGGTCCCTTCCAAATTCGTCAGACCATATGTCCCTAAGACCCAGAAGAGAAAACCGGACAGTCCTCAAGTTGGGTACGCCGCCCTCCGACGGCGGAAAAGGTCCCCCTCACCTGGTCCCCCCTCTTCCCTCCCTGGCTCCGGAAATTCTCTGTTCCCCTTTGAGTTAGACCTCCCCTACCTCGACTATTAATTTCAGTTGCTTTCTAAAGAAACAGGACTTTTGCTGCTGCTGGGACTCATTGTGTTTCTTACAAGCTTTAACATAGTGATGAACTGAAACCCTTGAACAAAGAAGGGTTTCAAAAAGAAGAATTTCCAGAAAAAGGAAACATCTAGTTTCAAAATGAGCCCAGTGACTGTGAAGACCCCGTTTAAAGACTTACTTTATCCTCTTCACCTTTCTTTCTTTTTAAACAAAAAAAGGAGGAGATGTGGAGTTGCGTTATGTATATGTTTTATTATCCCTGTATTATGTATTGGTTTATTCCTTTGTACCCCCGTGTGCAACTTGGTTTATCCCCAGTTTTCCCGCCTTGTCCGCCCTTCCCGCCTTCCCAGTATCTATCCATCACCCTGAAAGAGGCATTTTACCCCCCCCGGGTGCCTTGTCTATCACTCGGTGCCCCTTCCCATCCATCCAGAAGCTTCTACTCAGGGCACCGGGTGATTGGGCGAGGACCTGGGGCTCCCCCCATATCCTTCCCCCATTGGACCCCACCATATCCCCCCATCCCGGAGCCACCCCCTATCCCTATCCCCATTGGTCGTTGGATACCCCTCCCTTACAGTTTATAAGCCAGTGCAAGCACCTTGTGCTTGTTCCTGTTGGCTGGCACCGTTCTAGGATATTTGGCCCCGTTGGGCTACAATAAACTCGGACTTAGCCCCCAGCAGGATCCGCTCTTCATTTACCACCGCGAGGCTTGCTAGCGCTGCTCGGGACCCACAAAGGCACTCTCCAAACCCCAGCTGGGAGCGGCGGAGGGTGCCTCCATCGCCCGCCCTCGCCCCACAAGAGCTAGCCGGGGCTGAGATAAAGGGAACCGGGGCGGGAGCGCGGCAGAACTTACTATATCCTCCTCTACCTCCAACAGCTCTCCACCATCAAGGGACCTATGTCTACTTTCCACCATTTTTTGATGTATTTTTCAAAGAGGAAAGCAAATTGATTTCCACAGACAAGCAGCAGGAGGAAGGGGACAGAGTGGCAGACACAGCCAGCAAATTGAGCTGGACCTGACTCCAACAAATGAGAATGGACTTGGGAATTGTGGATGAGTTTTGGTGAGACCAAATGGAAGCCTGGAACGGGAAGATCTCAAGGAAAAGACTTGCACCCAGGCTAACCATGAGCCTCTGCATGCTCCAATATTTCATTACATGTCCATAACTACAATTCCAATCTCAGCTCTGGAATCAATGGACATAGGACCACAAAGCAAGGTCTGAGCCAAACAGAAGATCACCCAATGACTGTGTCCTGCCATGGTGGCCACCTCACCACACAGCTGCACAACTCTCTGGCTTGAGAAGAGGCATTTCTTAAATCAACTGCACACTGTCTGTCCTGCCTGGATGAAAATCAGCACGGTGATCCAGGCAGCTCCTCAAGCTGCCTCTTGACACACACAGCACAGAGAGTACTGACCTCTGAAGGGCTTTTCTGGGCTGTTATGATTGTGTGTTCACACTCCTGGCTGGTTCTTGTGGAGCAGAATGGACAAGACCTTTGCCACGTGGTGAAACACAGGAGGACAGAGTCACACAGTGCCCAGATGCGCTCTCAGCTGAACGAAGGTTCCGCAGTAACGCTGCCAGAGACAACTCCATCTATTCTCTGAGCCTGAAATCAAACACTGAGGTACCAAACATGCCAGCAGAGTTCACAGAACTGCTGATGCTTCAGCTGGAGCTTATTTTTCAGTGGGAGATAAAAGGTGATTCTCTGTACTAGGTATCATCACAGGATAAATTCGTTGTAGCCGACTGCACTGATACAATAGCGCTGCCAAGGCGTAGTGAAACTTAATCCCTCTGAAGACACATGAGCTTCTTTTAAGTTCTAAACCTTTACCATTGAAAAACATCCTACTACTGTGTATTCAGGGGTACTTTTCTCATTAGCTCCTTTTCACTATTTGTATTTATTGAAATGAAGCCCTGATTTAAACCAGACCTGTAAATAACTCATTGCTCTTGGTCATTCTCTATTTAACCACTGAGATTTTGCACAACCAGTTTTTATACACCCAGATATAAACCATTCTTCTGATGATTCAGACAGCAGTTTTCATACATATTTGAAAATTCAGACACCATTTTGCTACAACGACAGAGTGGCATTCCACCTCCAAATGTAGCTCCAGAGGTAAATCACACATACAAGAAAATTAAAACAAATGCAGCAAACATCTCATGGAGGAACAGGAATATTACAAATAAAATAATCTAAATCTCTAAAAGGAACACCTTCATGCAGTTTATCTTTGAAACAAACTCTACTCTGTAAACAGTCAAAGTTTCCTTTTAAAAGTTAAAAGTGTAGAGAAAATAAAAAAAAAAACCAACGGAGAGGATTTTTTTCTTTATAGTCTCTACTGTAGAGCATGCTTGGATCATGCTTCTTCACATCAGAAATTCAGGTCTTGTCTGTCCTAGGAGAATGAATGGTGACTGGGGAGCTGGAGTGAAATGACCACATTATCACAAGGAAAAAGAATGTGAAAACTGAGTACCTGAGTGCAGAGCTGCTCTTTGGTGAGGTTTGCATTGGGTTTGCTTTATTAACCAGTGTTGATCTTGTTCAGCCAATAAATAAGAACAAGTCAGATGACAGATTTGCCTCTTTTTCTCAATACCCCTTACAATCAACGTGCAGAAGATGAAAATGAACTTGCTTTAGCACATATTGGTCTTCCCTATATATGCTTGGTTGCAAACAGACTAAATATCTTACAATCTTCAAGATTAAAATAAGCACTGAAAATATGAAAAAGAAATTAGTATCATAAAACAAAAAAAACTTTTCTCCAAGTTTCCTTTATGCATCACTGGGCAACAGAAATCATAGACCTTGTGGGGGGGAAAAAAAAAATCACTTTTTTTCTGCTGGCTCTTTTTCAAGTCTCCTCTCAAATCTGAGGTACAATCCTCCTGTAAAGTGGATTTTTGACTGAGTGCCTTAAAAGAGGACCCTCATTTACCTATTATTCAATACTGATTTAAATTACTAGGTTTCTTAAGTTTCTGACCTCCTGTATTTTATGATGTATTTAAAACACTTTGACTCTTATGAACTATTTAATTAACTAGATAATAACTGCACATTTGTCCTACTTGCCATTCACCAAAGTTAAGTTTCAACATTACTTCTTAAACTATGCTGCATGCCTGTCATTCGCCAGCTTCTATTTCAAATTACAGAGGGCAAAAAATTGTCCTTGATTTTTCCTATGATATTGATGACACCAACACGTGGCATTGGAAAAACTAAAAAAGGAATTTGCCAATTTTTAAGTCTATGGATAGTGTTCCATGGCTGGAAGAAGAAATCAGATTCTCAGATTATATAAATTGCTATCACTGGCTTAAAGGGAACTGAAGATCTTTAGGTCAGATGAAAATGTGGTGCACAAACCATGGCTGCCCCAGGAAACCATTCAGAAACATTCTCTGTGCCTTCTGCACCCAAATACCTCACAGGGAACAGATCACAGTCATGAGGAAACAAAGATCTCTGAGCTATATGAAAAAATAAATAAAACAAAAATCTCTCTATTAAGCTCAATATTATACTGTTATTTTGGCTACAAGATTTATGACACACTTGCTACACAACTAAGGCAACTCACAAATGCTGCATCTACTTGGCAATTTGGCTTCATCAATAAAATGGAGTCTCTGTCAGAATCAGATGCTTGTTTTTCAGGATCAAGGAATCCATGTCATAACAGTGCTAAAAGTGTTAAAACACTTTCATGTGCTTAATGGACTCACTCCAGTTGTGCTGGTAAGGGCATTATAAATGGCCCATTTTCTGGGAGTGTTTTAAAAAGTTTAAAAAAATAAATGTCTGCTGGACACAGCAGTGCCCATAACACAAACCTTTATTTGGAGAACATGGCTGCCTTTCTGAGACTGACCTGAGCAGGATCCTCGGGTAGGAGCACCAACATGGCTCAAAAAATGTCTCTGTGCTTGGGATTTTAACAGAAATTTAGGGTTCCTATGGAAGGCACATATGGAAGTGCTGCCTTGTGAATTGAAGCAACAGAGGAATTAAGGAATAACAGAGAGATTCCTTTATTTTTAACCACTTTGCTGATAAAACAAAAAAAAACATCAACCTTGGTACTATCTCAAGACACTATGGCTCAATTGTTTTGAACAACAACATTGCATGCATTTGAGGAGTTTCTTCCATGAACATGAGCCTCTAGCGAAGGGAGGGGGGAAAGGAAAAAATAAACTATAAGACTGCCTCAAAAATTCATTATTTGGCTTAGACTGCCCCAGAAATAGGTTTCAATTGAAATGCGAGAATCTTGATAATTAGTAAATAAAACAACTGAGCACACTGGGCTCCTACAAGCTCAAGAGTGTGTGCACACACAGGCATGCATGAGCACACATGTGTAAAGGACTTCTGCTCAATCCTTGGTAGGAAACCAGCTGATGACAAATACTTGTAATCTATTTAGAAATGTGGTTTCATACTTCAGTCCTCTGGGGCTTGAGAACTTTGCTCATCACGTCTCTGGGGCATTACACAGTAATCTCTGAAAAACTGCATGCTAGATTAGCTCTGAGAGTATTTCTGATTATTAAAGACACTGAGGATCTTCACATTTACATGGCTTGATGAAGACCAGCACCTCCCAGTCAGAGATCCAGCACCCTGGGAGGGGTCAGGAACTTTGGAAAGCAGACAGCAGCAGTGTAAATCTCCCAGAATATCTCAAAGGTAGAAAAACCCACAACCACTTCTTTTTACAGGCACATTCAAACAGCTCTGTTGGTTCCATCACAAGACAAGTTCTTACTTCCTACATCTCACTGCTGCCTCATGTTGTATTTGTAGCATGTGCTGCCATTAATAGTGGCAGTATGCAGGCAGCTCTGAGGACACATCTCCATTGACATCCACAGGCCCAGAGCCTCAATTCCCCATTTATCCCCTCCCTCAGCCAGGAGAATTCTGTATGACCTGCAGCATCTCTGCATCCTCACTGCTGCCATGTTGTAAAGGTGGTGAGTAAAGAGAGGTCACCACACAAATTCTGGCAGAGGAACAGCTGACCAGGAGGTAGATGCCAGAGATCTCATGGTGCTTTTATGGTTTCAAATTAATACTATAAAATGCCCAGCATTACACAGTTTAAGTGTATTAAAATAAAGGAACTGCTCCCTGCTGAAAAGTTGATAAATAATGTAACTTAGAATCATTGAATGGTCTGGGTTGGAAGGGACATGGAAGCTCAGTTTGTTCCACCCTTAGAATTCCTTCCTAAGATCTAATCTAAACATGCCTCCTTCATCTTAAGGCCATGCCCCCTCACAGGCATAACTGAGGCATAATTGCACCATCATCCCACAGAAAAGTGACAATTCTATTTTGCTGGTAAAAGCTACCATGACAATTATTCTAAAAGCTGTGCAATTTTACGATGAGACCATATCAATTAGAGGTGGAATACATCAACTCTGCCTTCTAACCAGTGCGATAATACACCCCAGGGGAGTTTACTATACGTTTAATAGCAGATTTACTCAATATTCTACAAATAGACACCAAAAACTTCAGAAAAATTATGCTGTTCATTCTGGTTCTACTGATGTTTCTTCTGTCACATGCCACAGAAATATTTTGACAAATACAAGAATATTTTATAAAGATGAATAAAAGCAATGAACTACAAAACAGTCTTGTTTATGAGAACATCAACATGTTATCTTCATTCTTTTGAATGAGAAAAAGTCACAGATCTGTCAGGTTAAGAACATTATTATCACATTGGCAGGAAAATAGATGTAGATGATTGAAAATTTATTTCCCATATATTAAGAAATAAACTTCAGCACAGCAAAGTTCCTACAGAATACAAAAACCCTCAATGGCTATGAGAAGATGGCAAAGAAGAGAAGACTGATGATACCATGCTGCTCCAAAAATGAGTGAGCACCCAAAACCCTTCATGTTTTAATATGCACATAGCTTGGGCTATGAGCAAGCACCGAGGTATTATCTCCAGCCTTTCTCATTAATAGGTTAAATTCTGTTGTTAAAATTGTTTATGTGTTTCACCTCTTTCCAGCCAGCTGAACAATGCCCTGTTAGAACACAGAATTAGAAGTGCATGGTTTTGAGTCTAGGAAAATCCTTGGCGAGCACATTTAAACTTCACATGAACCTGGGTTCAGTTTAAAAGTCAGAGGATGAGGTGACAATAGAAAGGTTGTTATGGGAAGCACAGGAACAGCACTGCTGAGAGAGGATACAGCCCCACCTTCCCACTTAAGAATCAGATACAAAAGAACCATCAAAACTAACACGGGAAGAGCTGTGACAGCAACCACTTCACATCACATTCCGTGGGCAGATGATACAAACCCCACACATGCAAAACACTCAAATACACAGGCAAGTTCAGCGAGATCAAACTTTTTTTCCCAAACTCTCCAAAGCCATACTAACATTATTCTGAGCATTACACCATTCATGGTAACAATGCTGATTGTGGTTTTTGGTTTTTTTTATGCTGCAAGCTCCTCAAGAGGAGGTTCAAAGGCCATTTATGAGCAACATACCCTAATGCTACCTACCTATATATATATATATATATATATATATATATATATATAGTTTGTTAACTCCATCCTTCTGTACACACTGATACTCAAGGATAAAAAATGAAAATAAATGGAGAGTGGTGTTACACTGAATGCCAGATTTCTCCACATGGGTTTGATTCTTAGTTGTACATGGAAAATCAACTTCAAATTTAATTGTCAGTGGATAGCCATATCAGTGACATTATCACTGAAATTATGGATACCTGATTTTCAGAAATAAAATCATTTACTGGCAGATCTTCAGGCACCAAAGAAAGCCAAGCTTAACCAACACACTGATTAACAACATTTCCAGCACAGGATAATTATGTACATGGGCCTGTATTAAGATCTGCCTGCAGATTCCCAGGTATTTCCTTATGCTGAACTTTCATTTAAGAATATTTCCAATATGCTCCTTTCCAGCAGCTTTGCTCACCCTTTAGTTACTGCCCAGCCTCAGGTGACTTCAGCAAGCTGAGGACCAGTACCCCCAAGTTCCCATGTGCAATGATTCCTGACATTTTAACTGATATGTACATCTTTATTAACTTTATACATTTAGAAATAAAGAAAATGCAGCTCCTCACTCCTCATATAGCGATCCAGACATATAAAAGGAATTGCAGAGTTATATTTATGGGTACATACAAAGTCTTGATAACTAAAACAACTAATTATTCCAAACAATTTCTTCTGGCATGCAGCAGTAGTACTTCTTGCAATCCACTTTATTCATCTGCAGTAATTCTTCCCATTCAGAAGACCAGGATTTAAAAATAATATTTAAACAGAGTTGAGGATAACAACTAAAAGGTGCCCACAAGAGACATATTTAAATGCGTGCTAAATATATTTACCAAAGTCAACAGCAAAGTTTTATTTGGCAATTCTGCATTTTAAAGCTATTGTCTCAATTAGGCCAAAAAGGAGGATACTGCTTATGACTGCAAGTCTCTGCCTGCATTCATTTATTGTTCAGTTCACAGTCTCTGAATACAACACAATCCTCCAACGGAGTCAGCTTTCATAATTCAGCAGTACAAAGTCTGCAAACACATGTAACCTAGATCCATATTTCACAGTGACAGCATATGATAGCAGAATGTGAAGTATTAATGCTAGTGTCACTACAGTCCTACACTCTACTGCACTTTAAGAGAAAGCAGCTGCTGAGATGAAATGTGTGCCAACTGTCTGAAGACAGAAACATAAGAAACATTCCTTCTGTTACAAAGGGAGAGACACACACAAACAGACTTTCTTTTAGACTCAACAAGCACAAAGTTTCTTACTTTTGCCTTTTACGTTTCTATTTCAGAGCTGCTCGCGCGCTGCGGGAGAGATGTGTCTGGGTGGGAGTCCCAGCCTGGGCACAGAGCAGCTCCTGAGGCACAGCAGGGTTGGGTCAGGGTGATGCATCTGTACAGGGAACTGCTGGAATGGTGACACCAATCCAGCACCATTCTCCAGAATAAGCTACAGAGTCACGGAATCACTGAATCATTTAGGCTGGAAAAGCCCTCTACAATCATGGAGTCCAACCATTCTCCCAGCAATGCCAAGTTCCCACATGGCTTTTAAATCCCTTCAGGGATGAGGACTCCACCACTACCCTGGGCAGTCTGTGCCAGGGCTGGACAGCCCTTTAGGTGAAGAAATTTTCCCCAATATCCAACCTAAACCTTTCCTGATGCAACTTGATTCTGTTCCCTCTCATCCTGTCATTTATTACCAGAGGGAAGAGCCCAATCCCTGCCTAGCTTCACCCTCCTGTCAGGGAGTAGTAGAGAGTGATAAAGTCCCCCCTGAGCCTCCTTTCCTCCAGCAGCTCCCTCAGCCACTCCTCATATGCCCAAAAAACCCAAGTCCCATCAAATTTCTGATGAGCTATGAGATATAAACATCCAGAATGCTGGTTAGATGTGCTTTAGGACCTACCAGGAATGCTAGAGCAGCTTTTCAATAACCAAAGCAGTGAAAGAGTCTCCTGCCTGCCAACATCTTTGTTCTCATCCATCCTTGTGTTGTGCACCTGCTACTGAGAGCTTTCTTAATTGGACTAAGGGACACACTACCGAATTGTAAATTGGATTAATAAGGTGTGTTTTTAAAATCTATTCTCTACATAGAGAGCAGTAGAGAACTTGCTCTCCTTGATTTGTGTCTAGTCCTGGAGCAACACCACCAAATGATCTCCCACACAGTGTATCACCACCTTTTACACCCAGTGCTACAATAAGAGTGTGACATAATCTGAAACGTTCGGCCGTAATTCACTTAAAAACTACTACAACCTCATTGACCTCCTTATCAAACAATTTATTGTGCATTTACAGACTGGACAATGAAATAGAAGAGGTAAGGTATTAATGGTGACACTATTTGGCAAGCTCATAGCACAGTTCATTCAAAAGGCAATTTTAAAATTGAATGAAGAGGTTTGACTAGGCAATAAAAACAGCCACAATGCCAGTGAACAGTACTTAGGAGGAAAGCCTCTAATTATCCTATTTATAAATCAACAGCAATTTTACTGACGACTTCTCAAACTTGATTAAAATAACTTCAAAAAATTAAAAAATAATCAGATCATATTTATTTTATTATGATTTTAAAGCGTTATTGATTCCCTTCATAAATGAAAATGATAAAAACTTGAAGACAAGAATGAGACAACATTTTTTAAGAGAAACATTTGTACAACACTCTGCAACATAATTATAATGCTGCCCTTGGGGAAGGGGATTTTATTTTATAATGAGAATGTTTACACTGTTATGGGGTTCAATCTATCTGGGAGGGAAGGTTAAACTTCTTTCCATTAAAGACAGGCTTATAATGAAAAGCTCTGAAAGGAGAATGGAGTCTAATATAGTAGATGTAATGGCCTATTAAATGATTCACACACACAAAATGAATCAAATTCATTGTATCTTACTGCTCTTTTATGACAAAATTGTTGAAAAAATAAAACTATTGTCAAGATAATTGCATATTACATATACTGTATTACTGTAACTACTATTCTTATTGGGTGACCCAGAGTCTGCATTTTAGGGACGTTAATAGGACATTACATTTTAAATACTTTATAGTATTGGAATGTTGCACAGAAATCCCACTTTCACTCTGAAGGCAAAAATCAATTCAGACTTTAAGTCATGCTGCAATTCTGCATCATTCTTTTTCAATTAAGTTTTTGCATACATTCTTTATGATGTCATTTCTACATTCCTGCAACAGATGTTTGTTTATATCCCAATTTACCCAAATGCTGCCGTACTAGTCCCTGAACATAACCTCTACAACCAGCTTGTGTTTCCAAAAACACAGTGCAAGAAATGCTTCCTTAAACTTGTCCCCTCAATCTACTGCTAAAAATCATTATCTCTGATCATCACACAGTAACAAACATTGTTCTTACAGGAGCTTGAATGCATCAAAAATACCAGAAGAAATTAAATAAAAAGTCACGGTACGCCTCTAGGAAAAAAAAACTATATATAAGAAAGTCAAAAAGTAGGAAACATTTGGGATTTGCATGAAGGACTTAAAATTTTACATGAGATCTATAATACAATAATTTTACCTATGACTAAGAGCTTTGCAATAATAATGACTGTTCATTAAGGAGCTGGTCTTGCAAACACACAGGCAGACTGACAAAATCTACATGACTGCAGCCAGTCATCCACAGAACTGTCCATCTGTGCCCAAGCACACTTATATTAAACATCAGAAATCTTGGGTTATTATCTCTTTGTTAATAAATGCTTCCAAAATACTGGCTGCATTATTTTCACATGTTGGAAAGTATCAGGATGTACCTGGTATTACTATAATGCAAGTGAAAGCACAAATAATACAGGACTGAGAATATTTTGGGCACTTTCACCCAGTACTTAAAAACACAATCAGCAGGATCAGAGATATTGATGTTCCAGATTAATGGACAAAACTTGGGATACTACAGACAGTAAAAACTTCAAATTTCCAAAGTTTATAGAAGCCATTGCAGGTATTCCAAGACTTTTAAAATACCTCAGAATCTCAAATATTTTCAATTGAGTTTAATAACAAATAAACCAAAAATTCTAAAATAATCTGATGGTATTTAGATTACTCATGGGAGTACAACCTTGCAGAAGTGGGTCCTTATATTCTAATGAATAAATGACTTAAGCATTTAAGCATCAACTGCTTAAGTTAAGCATTTGAAGGTTCACACCCTTTTCTGAGCCTTTTCCAATGTTAAGAATATTTCAACATGTTTGTTATTATTTGTGATATAATGGGGAATTTCAATTGCTTCTATCCAGCTTCACTGGAGAACCTGCTGAGTGGGGGTGAAAAGCCCAACAATTCTTATCTACACCTGGCTATGGAAACTGGTATATTTTAAACACTTCCTAGGCTAACCAAACTCAATGAATTTTTTTACTATAACTTAAAGCCAGTCTAAAATTTGAACCTATTTCACAGCACAAGACTATTTTTAAGAGCTTTGAGCATAAAAGATTGAGGCAAGAAAAAATTAATTCAAAAATATTTTAATTGCAGGAATGTAGATGAAGATTTTCCATTTTGTTTTCCTATTACTAGAATTCAAAGTAACATAAATCATCCAGATTTTACACTCTGAAGTGAGATTATTTCTCCTGCAGGACACATCCTCCTCCAGAAGGCAAGTCCCAGCTCCTAAGTACCAGTCAAATGCTACTAAACATAAGTGCAATAAAGTAAATTAATCATTCACATCTCAAGGAAGCCAGCATAAGAATGTAAGAAATTAAACCAGAGTATTTTCAGAAAGAAAAGAGGCAGAATAAATAGCATTTGAGTCCAGTGGCAGGTGTCCCTGTCCATGCCAGGGAGATGAAATGAGATGATCTTTTAAGTGCCTTTCAGCCGAAACCATTCTGTGATTCTATAAATTCCTCCTGCTTATAAAAGAAAGATATCTTGAGGAGAACAAAGTTCTACCCATGAACAAGATTCTTTCCTATTAAAATTAACAAACTAACCACCCACACCTATGTTGTGATACACAAAGAGATGGAGAAATTACCAATGTAGAAGGTGGCAAAACATGAATAAAAAATTACACAGGTTGTCAAGGCCAAAATTCAGTTCTTTTCCAAAGGTTCAGTCAGGACTGGAGTGGGAAATCTGGGAGGCAGCTCAATAGACAGAGAATATGAAATAGAGAAAACGGCCCATTAAATAACTGGACCCCTAATTTACCATGGAGGAGCCACTCCAAGAGAGTTTTGAGTGGTGATCAATGTCAGACAAGGTTGATTGGCTTGGAAGGATGCTCTGAACATTTTCACATTGCAAGACTACTACTACTCAGTTACTCTTCTTTGAGTGAAATAATTCAAAAAACACACATTATCCAGCAGATGCTTTCCAACTGAGGAATTCAGGACTGTGTGTATGTGGGATGAACACTCATTCAACAACCTCTAGCAGAGAAGGTTCATCAAATCAGCCACTTATTTTCTCCTCCTGCTTCCAGAACCTTCCTTCTCTCTTTATTACAACTGCATTACCCCAACTTCAGGCATCCCTATTACTGCACTGGAATAATGCTGACACACCAAACTTGTTTATTGGTTGCCCACAGCTATGCAGGAGGATGAACTGCACATCCTCCCAAGTCATTGTGTTTGAGTATCTCCACTTCTCCAACAGCTGCTCTGTGGATACTTTGATTGTCTACATGAACAATTCAAAAAAGGTTAAAAGACAGAAAAGTAAATACCAGAGCTTGGACCTCTGAAGACACTGAAGTGTTCAAGTCAAATTTCACATATCCAAACAAAGCATCTTCATCATTGTGAGGCATCCTCCTAGTTAGCATTCACTTTAGGAATTCAAAGTTAACAAATGCTCTCCATTTTTTCCTCAAGGAAAATCCATTTGTTTTCTTTATAGTAGGTCTTTTAAAAGGGAGTCATAACTGATGGATTACAACATGTTTCTACCTTTTCAATCTGAATTTCATAAGAATAAAATAAACCACAAATGAAAGTGCTTGTACCAGGCACATTGAACCTTTCTTCTTCTATTAGCATATCAGTCTGCAATCATAACTAGATCAATAGCAAAGATATCTGCTTAAAAGAGCACCATGCTTTCTTTTGTCAGAAATTCATTACTTTTTATTAGGGTCATTGCTTGAAAACTTCAAAACACCATATGGACCTAATTGTGGTTTATTTTGGCAAAAAGGAAGACACTGTAGAACAATTGAGGCATTACATTCTACAATTCCATTACTTTCATCCCTCTCCGTTTTATTACTGTGTCATTAAAGGCAACTTGAGTGAGCGAAGAATTATAGTGTCATGTGTACGGGCTAGTAGATTAATAACAAAACACACTCAAGTTTAAAGGTATCTAACAGCTGTTTTCATTATTTTGTGTAAATACGCTTGAAGCATATCTATCTGATTAGTGGATAGAGTGCTCTTCTCTGTCACATGCCATGGGCACTGCTATGTGCAAGTAATCAAAGTGCTCAGAAAATGAGTTTACATTGTTCACTGCTGAAATACACAAATGTCAGAAAGTGACTGCGCATCAAAGCTTAGGCAAATCAGCTGCTGCAAACAAACAGACTCCAATGCACATCGCAGCTTTAAACATTCCTCTGCAGCACAATGACTGAACAGGACTTATTGCCAGCTCAAATGAAGTGATGCTCATGGAATAATAAGTCACCAACGTATAGATGTGCTGGCAAGTCCAGCACTGGGTACCACTGAAAAGAGCTCAGCCGCAACTTTATGGATCTCACACAAGGTCTCACCAGAAAACAAACAAACAAAAAATTTTAACCTTTTAATATTTCTAAATATTTTTTTTAATTTTTCATCACAACTTTTTTACCAGGAACCCTGTCAGCTGATCCCTCTATTTATTGGCAACAAAAAGACAACAGTTTAGGCACACAAAAAGGGTCAAATCCTCTCTTTTCCATATATAGTCACATCCCTCAAGATGGATAATTCAAACTCAGATGGCAGATAACACAAGTGAACTCTGAATCCAAGAGACGTGCGATGAAGTTTGAGGAAGGACAGATAAAATTTCAGTCACTGAAAGGAATTACTGCATAAAAAACTCTTCTTTCTGTCTTCCATTTGCTTCTAGCACAGATTGAGGCAGTTTCAATATTAAAACTGCTCTACACAAGGATGAAAGAGCCCTACAGACTCATCAAAATAAGAATGTTAAAATAAACTCATTCTGACTCCAATGAGCTCAACGGAATAATTTTATCCAAATGCTTCAGTGAGCAAAAGTAAACTGAGGCAAAACAGAAAAGGATGCTTAGAGAGCCACAAGACTCAGACATTTTGCCTGACAATGGTTTTCACTGAGGCACATCTCACCTAATGCTTTCCCAAATCCCTGCAGTTGTCAACCCTTTGGCACCACTTCTACTTGGCTTCTGAGGGATACCCAGGCTTCCAAAAAACAGCAACATCCATGAACTTGAACATCCCACCCCATGAAGAGTTCCAGAGAGGGCTGCATGAGGCTTGGAGCAGCCTGGTCTAATGGAAGATGCCCCTGCCCATGGCAGGGGGTTGGAACCAGGTGGTCTTTAAGGCCTCTGTCAACCCAAACCATTCCAACAATCCTAAGAATGATGCCTCAAAAACTCCCTTGTTGCAAAGGCAAAGAAAAGGAGGGACAAAAAGCACTGGCCATGATGTGGTTTTCTTCAAAAGCACCAAACGTCCAGTTGAACCCAGTACAGTCAGACAAAAACATTTCTCTCACTTTTCTCTTCCCACAATGATCATTACAAACCCAACTAATAAAAGTTCAGCCCACCCCAAATGCAGTCAGAGGCTGGACAGACGAGCTGGACGTACCTTGCAGGACACTGCTGGTTTATGAAACACGTGATTAATGATCTACAAGATCACCCCTGTGCAGAACACAGAACAGGCTGGGCTGTTGTGTCTTGTACAGATGCTGGAAACTCAGGATCTCTTTCACAAACCAGTTCAGGTCTCAAGACTGAAGTCATTAAGTGACCAGCTCATCATCCATCTTTTTTCACCTTCATTTTGGGGATATCATCATAACAAACATCTGCAGCTGCCTGGCACTACTCCTATATTGTTTAACCAACCATTCTATGAATTTATCAAACTTGCACTTCAATAGTGCATCAACAGTCATTTCACAACTAAATGTGTCTCTGGAAAATAAAAATCAAACCAAGCAACCACCCTCCACACCCATTTTTTCACTTCCAGTCTCAGTCATTTAATAATGACCAATTTATACCTAGTGGATACTGTAAGGATTATCCTGAAACTTAAATAATTCCTCCTCTTTCATGGCATTTATCCTCTGACTGTATTTATAAAGATTAACATATATCCCCTTCTCAACCTTTATTTTGCTAGGACAAGTGAACCATACTCTTTTAATCTGCTCTCATAATACAGATTCTCCTAATCATCCTAGCAGCAATTCTCTACACCTGTTTCACAGTTTAAATTAATCTTTCTTGAGCATGGGTGACCACAAAAACATACTTTTTTTCAGTGCTTTACATAGACAAATCAATCTGTACATTTAAAATATGTTTTCTATGCTGTATGATATTCAAATATACTTTAAAAATTATATATATATATATATATATATGGTATGGTGTAGCTATTTAGCTACACTAAATGTCAGCACATTTGTGGCAATACCTGCACAGCCACAAAGACTGGTCCAACTTTTAGTACATCAAAGTGACCAAGGGAAGGAAGATTTGCCTGTTTCTCTATTTAACACCTGTGAGAATCATCAGCTGCAGATGGAAAATGTTTAAGAGTTCAAAAGAGAACATGGCTGTGAATAACTTGGGGGTTTTTTGAGTGTCAGTCATAGAATTGAAGATTAAATCCTGTTGCAGAACATTCACAATAAGTATTCTGTCATAAAGAGGGCTCCATACCTAAAACTAAATCCATCCTGGAGAAATTAAATCTGAGGCTCTTCAACTGTTGCAGAACCAGCAGTAAGAGACCTGTGGTTCCAGAAAAAAAGAGATTATAAGGAAGCACAAGTGGAAAGATGAGAGTTCTGGTGGTGAGACATCACACACCACTAACAGATGATCTAGAGCCTCTTCCAGCCCAAGGCTTTCCATGATTCTATGGAATTATTACTCCCAAGGCTGGTTGGGCAGTAATGAAAATAGAGAGGATGGGGGCTGTGTGGGGGAAAGAAATGCACACAGCAGGTCACAGATGGACAAAGTCCAGCTTTCTGCAAGCCTGACCTGAGCACTACTTAGGAGTCAACTGAAAGGAAAATGGCACCATTTTATGAGAAATCCACTCTAAAATTTACGACTGATTGGATGATTCAACTTAATACCTAATTTCTTCTTCCTGGCTGTTGTTACTGCCTGTAACATTGCTTGTAAAAAAATGAACTGAACATAACGGTATCTTGTTTTATAATATCCAAAACCACTCTGCAGCAGATAATTACTTCTCAAAAAAAAATGTCCCACTACTAAAAAAGGTAATCTAATCTCAAGAGTGTTTTTCCTACATACCTGAGGAAAACCTGGAGCTGTTGGCACAAGTCTAAAGGAAGCCATGAAGATGCTTCAAGGAGTAGATCACTTCAGCTGTGTTAAGGACAGACTGAAAAAGCTGTGAGTGTTCAGCCTTGGGAAGGGATGACTCCAGGGAGAACTTAAAAGCCCCTTGAAGTGCTTAAAGGGGCTCCAAGAGAGCTGGAGATGGACTTTGGACAAGGGCATGGAGTGATAGGACAAGGGAAATGGTTTCCCACTGCCAGAGGGCAGGGTTAGATGGGATATTGGGAAGGAATTGTTCCCTGTGAGGGTGGGCAGCCCTGGCACAGGGTGCCCAGAGAAGCTGTGGGTACCCCTGGATCCCTGAGAGTATCCAAGGCCAGGCTGGACAGGGCTTGGAGCAGCCTGGGATAATGGAAGGTGTCCCTGTCCATGGCAGGGGTAGAACAAGATGATCTTTCAGGCTCCTTCCAACCCAGATTGCTTTAAGATAAGAGGGTAGGAAAAGAGTCCTGGACTTGGATCTCCCAGCTCTTCCACAAAGCGTCCCTATGACTTGGTGTTTGTAAGGCCAGGGCTTGATGAAGCCTCATTACCATTTAGAGATGCATCTTTTCCATAGTAAAGCAGAACAGCCTCCTACCTTAAAAGCACTTCTGGCACATTTACGTTGGGATTTTCATATTTTTAAATGTATGCTATCTGAATTATTTAAAGGGAAGAAGAGGAGGATTATTTCATCTGGGAGTCACAACTGAGCAGGGGGAATGTCCAAAATATAAAATATTAAGTATTTGCAAATGTAAAAACAAACAAACAAACAAAAAACCCCAAAAAAAAAAAACCAAAAAAAAAAAATCACAGGAAAAAAATCCTAACTAGATTAAAACACTCCTGGAGCAACAAAGAAATTATGTGTGATTTGGCAAAATTAAAAATCATTTAACATCATCCCATTTGGTTATGTATAAATAAAACATCTGCATTAAGTTGTTCTTACACATTACATAAAGGTCATCTCCATAGGACTGGAGAGCTACACTCCAAGTTTCCTCTTCAGTATGTGATTTTATGTATTCCATCCTGTAATTTTGTTCTCTAATTCTCTATAATTCCTATAGAACATCTTCATATCTTCCCCACTGACACCTCCATCTGACAGTACCTCTGACTGTAACGGGAATGAGGTGCCTGAAATCTTGCACACAACAGTGCTTGAAGCAGATCCAACACACATAAAGTTTCAGTCTCACATTTAGTAACAATTTGCAAGGCAATCTATTCCACCACTCTTTTAAAAGGTGCTGCTTGTTTGGGTTTTGGTTGGTTTAGCTTTTTTCTCCCCAAATTAATACCACATTTGAGATGAAATGGGGCCTTTTCTATAGGTATTGCCATTTCCCTACAGTCAGGAACAAGGTTCTTTCATCCTTTCAAAACTGATTTCTGACATTTTTTATTCTTACTGAAGAATCTCTAAAAACTCGTATTTCGCTTCCTATTCTTTATATTTTCCACAATTTTTAGGAGATTACCTGTTTTCTTTTATACCATATTGCAAGTACCCATAATATTTAAACAATAAGGTTCTGTCACTGCCTCATGTAGGAACTAAGAAATAAGATGCCCAACATGACTGCCTCCCTCCCTGTTACAATCCTGTAAGCATGAAATCCCTTTAAAGAAAAAAAAAAAAAAGATCCACCTTCACTTCCATGCAATATTCATGAATTTCATAATAAAAAAATATGAAATTGTTCAAATGTTGAAGGGCAGTATTTTGAAATGCAAAATCCAGCAGGGATAGCCTTGTGTATAAAAAACATCTTTCACACATGCAAATGATTTAAGTTCTTGTGGATTGAAAGGGACCTGGACACAGCCAGACCACTCAGTACCCCGAGTTAGTTTTGTGCCACCTTTTCCTACTCCTGTTAACACTGGATTCCCAACAAAAGCCCTCAGTTCCCCCTGACTGCAGGTAAAATGAGGGTATTTAGTACTTTGCAGGATTCTACCATTAAGCAACAGCTTTTCTCCACTTTGAATAAAAGAAAAAAAAACAACCAAACAAACTCACAGCTTTATTTTAAATTTGCTGAGACAATTTTAACCAATTAAATTTAAATTTCACTCATTCTTATGACAACAATTTGATGCAAACTCAAAGCATTTCATGTCTCAATCATCCTGAATGGGAATGATATTTAACTCAACCCCAGCACTCAGGAGAAAGACTCTGTTGTGAAAGAAGAAAAGACACAGAGAGAGGATTGAGGTAGGAAGGTGAAAAAAGTCCCCACAAGGATTCGTGTTTATGATGCTTTCAAGAAAGGTAACAAATTCATATTAAATCAATTAAAACTTCTACTAGTGTGGAGACTAAAGTACAATTATTTATCTCAGACTACGTACAGCTGCATGAGTGTATTCCAGATGGAATCCCAGAAGACTGAGGAGCACCATCCATACCAGTTGCTGATGAAGGTGTCATTTTCAACCCTTCTCCCATGAAATCCTTCAACTCCAAATGCCCACATTTATTACAGCAAGGTAGGCAATTCTCTTCCTAAGTTGCAGAGAAATTATTATGCATGGAAGTGCATAATAATCCAGTCCAGTCGTGACTCTACCACTGACTTCCCACATGAATATGCACGAATCAATTAAACCTCTGAATGCATCCATTTCCTCCTCAAGTAGTAATGATAATAATAATAATAGCTGCCCATTGTATAGGGCACTGCATGCAATATTTTCAATGCCTGCTAATGAAATGTGCTATTAATTATTAGGATGTGGTTTGTTTTTTGAAAGCCAAGCACCAGCACGTCTCAGCTGTGTATTCAAAGTGACACAACTTGAATATTTCTGAAAAACTGCCTATGGGAAAGTGTTATGGAAAATCCTCCTTAAAAAGCAAATGGTATTTCAATCAGTATGAGAACTTGTAGCTCTTACCAGCTCTGCTGCAGAGAAATTTGCAGCTAAGGGGTTAATCAGATTAGATGGGAGTGGTTATAGGCTCAGTGCCACAGGTTTTGCCCTTTGTGGCTTCTCACATCCCAGACTTGGAAAATATGAGCTGTGATACTGAGAAAGGTAAGAAGCCAGCACAGCCCCATAGTGATAAATGAGTTTGCATCATCTGTCATTAGAACTTCCTGCCAACAGGGTCATTCCCTATTAAATTACCACTTGTCAATGTTTAAAATACTGATTGATAAATGACTGTGCCAAAACTGATAACACGACAGCTTTTATTTTCTAATATTCTTGGTTACCACATTCTGCTACTTCAAGATACAGATATAGTAGAGTTTTTTCCAAGTACTTTAGTGAAAGACAATTTAATCTAATACAAAACTAACAGGTACTGTATAATGATTGGTCCTGATATACATTACATACTATTCTTCTTGCCAAAATAAACCTACTGGTGATTTAGTGATATGAGTAGATCCAAGTTTCACATTTCATCAAATGCTAGTAATCTGTTTTATCAATATAAACTGCATTTTAATGAAAAAATTCTTTTCTTCAGTACACTTCACTTTTAATTCCCCAGAGTATGATAATTCGTTCACGCTGTAGAACAAGAATGTTTTACAAGACCTTAACTCTCCAGAGAAATTTCTCTGTAAATACAAAAAGCAAATTTTATGGGAATGTGTTGTATGCAACATGAGCAGTACCCAACATCATAAAAAAATGGGTTGCACAGAGAATTCTGCTTAAATATCCTTGTGAGCTATTGTGAGCCTAAATGGTTATTATGATAGCATTTAGAGGAATACCTATACGACAGATAAAAGAGAGTCAGTAGAACTATTTTTGTCCCTGAATAGACAAAAAAGAAATGACTTTTTAGCAAGTTTTGCAGAATAAATACATCCCAGCAGACTCTTCAGCCAGGCCCTTCTCTAGGAGAGCATTCTCATTCTGATGCTGCTGGAGTGGCCTGGGGATAAATATTTTGGGGATAAAAGTGACACGTTCTGACTGGAAGACAAGGCTGGGGTAACAGGTCTTCCATGATCCAGAGGGATAATGAAAACTCCTACATCACCCAAGACAGAACAGGATGAGTGTGAGGAGGAAGCATCATGTGAGAAAACACCACTGAGAATGAAGATGTCCTTCACTGAACCACCTAAACCCTCACTGCAGGTGCAGCTACCTGAGTTAGCACTAATCCCAAGGGCAGGAGGAACCACTGCCAACAGTTCCACAATGAAAAGACTTCATTTATTGCCCCTTTTGAGCCCACACTGCACATTCCTCCCAACAGGGGCTGTGTCCTAGATCCTGAGAGCATCCCTCGTGCTCGTTGTGTAACTCTCAACGAGCCAACACCGATCCTCAATTCCCGCTTGCGGCAGGTGAGGAGGAAAGACATTCTGGGGAGCAATTTCCATCCCCCAGCTCTTCAGCAGCAAGCCCCAAGGTAGAAGCAGTCTATTGGCGCTTTCTAATTATGCTAATGATCCATAAACGGTGGTGGCAGCGAAGCTGTGCCACTGGAGAGGGCACAAAGCACCACAGAGATGCCCGAGCCACCACCAAAGGCAGGAGGTACCCCCAGTACCAGAGTCACTGTCATTAGCACTCCACCTAAGCTAATTCATGCTATTTCACTGGAAGGCTAATTAGCCAAAAACTGCTCTTCTAAGCTATCTATGGCTTCCCACATGCAAGACAGTTCACTACAGCTCACATGGGTACCACTGCTGAGCAGCTTTCCCTGCAACAGACACATCCCCAATGCCCATCCATAGCTCTGGGCTCCTGTGAATTCCAGTCTCTCCCTGCTCATTGACATCTGCATTTTTCCAGTTAAGTTCAGCCCTGTAAACCTGAGCCAAGTGATGCAATTAATTTATTTAACATTTTCTGCTTCTCCAAAACAGGCTCCTTTACACATGTTTCAGCACAAGAGATAATGTCAGTGTCTTTTATAAACTTCTGCTTTACTCAGGAGCTCCCTTGACTGGGCCTAAAATACTCTCTGAATTGGCAAATTCTGCCTTTCTCACACTATAACTAAAAAAATGTAAGCCCAAATGGTTGAGAATGTCCTGTTAACTGCACTAAGTTATAAAAGCAAATGAAGAAACAAGTCTAAAATCTTTAATTCTACTTCAAAATGTGTAATGCAGATAATACAAGTTCCACTTAAAAAAAATTAAAAAGCAGTTTTTATTTTCTGCTGTAATCCTCATACTCTCATGTTTCTTTTATTTTATTCCGCCTCAGTCCAATGTGAATTTTGAGCTCTTAGGAACGTTACTTCATTCTTGCTTATAAAAACATCTTCCTTTCCTACCACATTGTGGTAACAATAAAGATATACTACAATCAGAGGAATAGTAATAATAACCAAAATCTAAATTGAAGTTTTCATTGGAATGAATTTCAAGGAGTACCTAATCTGACCCTGCTTTGCAAACTGCCACTGACAATGTGGGCACAGATGGGATGAGAGAATTCCTATAATGTCACAGAATCATGGAATGGATTGGGCTGGAAGGGAGCTTAAAGAACATCAAGTTCTGCCACAGGCAGAGACACCTTCCACTAGACCAGGATAATGGTCCAGTGGATATCCAAATATCCACAAAAACCTTGCAGAAGTTTTCCAGAGGGCTCTGCTGGCATGTAGAGAAGTACCAAAGATAACACCAGTCAAAAGGGAATTTCTTCCTTGACCATCACTTTACAGTGCAAAAGTGGAAAAGGTTGTATCAAAATAGACTCCATTGATCATAAAAAAAAAATTGACCTATTGAGCGAAAAATAAATTGGATTTTATTTCTGTTACAATAGAAAAGATACTAAAATGAAGTCAATGGCCAGGTATGTGTGAATTACAATGTATTTAACTCTGTGCTATAAATCCCCAGTCTGATACAGCACACATGGCAGATGAGCCACTGCTCTCCATCCTTTGCAACACTAATGCACTGTGAAGGGACAGACTGAATTCAGGGGGGATTTTTGTCTCGAAGCTCAGAAATACTCTACTATTTACTCCCACATCATATACCTCACCAGAATGGACAAAGAACAGAATTCAAGTCACAAATCATATAAGGTGGTTATACACGGAGCAGCCTTGGCACCACAGGATATAATATGGAAAGCAGTCATTGTCAGAACCAGAAAACAGGAGGATTAGGTCAGTAAATATCTTATTCTGTCAAATCCTCAAATCCTTTCATCTCTTCTCATTGCCAGATAAGGACCACAGTCTGCTGGGTTTGCTTTGGAACACCAACGTGAGTCGTAACGACAAACATTTATTAAAAAAAAAAAAAAGATTCTTTATAAAAAAGCATCAACAACTTCCCCTCAGAAGTAGAAAAGCCCATTAGAGGCCCATTTGAAATATTTAAATATACACTACAAATTATAGTGGTGCCTCTCAGAGTATCCACAAGTGTTTCCTAGGATATCTTTCATCATTATACCTCTCCTCTTAAGTGATCATTTACTATGCTGCTTGTGCTGTTTGTGGCCATCACCTACAGTAATTACATTAAAAGGTAGATATTTTACAGGATTAACTCCTGTGACATGACTTCATTACACTGGTTTTGATCAAGGCTCAGATGTATTTTATTTTGCCCTACAACTGCAATATTAATCTAAAATAATCTTAAAAAGCTCCCCATCACACATGTGAGGATGATTTCTCAGATCACCTCTCTCTCCCCAACCCAAAGGTAGATTATGTTTCAGACAAGAACACAGACTGAGACATTCACAAGCAAAATTAAAGAGGTCAAAAAAAAAGAAAAATTAAAAACCCACCCTGGTTATTTTGCCTTCAGAATTTTTAAGTATTTTCCCAACATCTCAGCAAAATTATGCATTTTAAAAAGACTGCAGGCACTGAAATGATTGTCAGTCATGCAAATAATCACTTACTTACACTGTATGAGTTTGGTTTGGATAAAGCAAATTACCATTTGAAAATAACTTGAAAATCACTCTGGGCTAAGAGCTTGCTTTATAAATTTTAGCTTGGCCACAATTTTTCTTAACCTTTTTCTCCTCAATCTCCATTCAGTCACTATATTAGTACAATCCAAATTTAAAAACCAGCTTTGAATTGCCACAGGTGCATTCAACTTTATGTAAAACATGTAAAGAAATAGCAAATTTTGGCTGCAGCTGAAGGTCAAAACCCAAAGAACTTCAGAGTCAGGCAGAAGCAGTCTTTTCTTCAGTTTTTTTTCCTGTTGTATTGTATTGGACTTTGTCTAAACACCTCAGATCTTATATCTAGAATTAGCTGTTGAATAAATAGAGCTGACATTAATTTTTGTTTCTAATCACTCTGCTGTGAAAGTTTTACTGTCACACAGTTGTTTATGAATATCTTAATCTTTCCCATCAGTGTTGAAAAGAGGTTTCTGATATAATCCCAAATGCAGCGACCACAATAAAATGGGAAAGGTGCCCTGCCTCATGAGATGAGATTTAATATGAGAGCAGGACTCTAAAAGAGCACACAGTGAGATCTGAGATCTTCCTGCTGCACCAGTTTAGGTAGCAGGCTCATGATTTTACCCACCTAATCACCTTCTGCTTTGGACAAATGAGTGCTGTGCATATGATGACTTCAGCCTAATTTGTCAGATCTTGTCTGACCCCATCTGCCAAGGCTGACAAGTCCAAAAGAGATGATGTAATATACAGGGTTATCATAACTTCATCTCCAAAACTAGGTCTGGGCCACATGATTCCTAAGGTATTCCAAAACCCTGAGAGCCTCTGGAACTGGCTCCATGTCAAATATGCTGAGCACCCACAGCATTCCCCGTGCTCAAAAGCTCTGGGCTCTCAGAGGGAATAGTAGATCCTCAAAGATCTGCAGGTACTGAACTATGCTGCCATCCAGGCAGCCAAGTCCCTAAGAACCACTGGAGGATTTAACTTTAGACATTGATTACTAAATGATTTGCATCAGTATTTTAGAATACAAAGTTTTCCAAGACGCTGAAACTCAAACCTTGCAGTTTAAGTATATCAGCTAGTGCACGACCTCAGCTCTTGCACTAAAAATTCCTCTTCCTCAAGCTAACACACATGTATATTTAGCCTTTGAAATAACTCTAAGTACAGGCTGGTCAGGGAAAACATCTCAAGTGTGGCTAGAACTTATTATCACACCAAAAGGTGGGCTCTTGCAAAGTCATTGCAATGCTTCCCACTCTTATTTCAGCAAAAAAATTTACCCAGCACGGTGTTGGGTTTAAGAGTATAATCAAATTGCAGAATCACACTCTATTTAGTGCTGGTCCCACTGAAGCAAAGTTCCTGTTCAGTGGGAGGAGAGTCCCTTATAACAGGAAAAACAATTGTGCCAGGTTTAATCAAAAGTGAAAAGGATCCTGTGAATGTTCCCTTTGAGCCACATAACCCACTGCTAATTTCAAGGCGGGCTCTGAAACGAGGGCAATAAAAAACGTCCTTCAGAGTAACCGAGGAGGAGCGAAGAGCAACTCCTGCTGCAGCAAATGCCAACATCTGCAGGGCTGCTCCTGCCACAGGAATGCTCCTGCCCACCTGCACAGACACTAAAAGGGGTAGGGGAGGGAGCAGGGGATAAAACAGCTCCTTATCACCTTCACTGCTCTCCAGAATTTCTGTCTCCTCCTCGACCTCCCCTGCACAGAGCCGAGGTGATGGAACCCTGCTTACTGAGAATTTTAGACTTTCTGTCTAAAATCTCTGTCTAAACAAACACTAAATCCCAAGAAAACACTACATTTAACCTAAAACCATAAAGAAAACTTCCAAAAGTAAATAAAAATAAAACCGTAAGTGTGTAATTTAATCATAAGTGTGTAAATAACAACGTGTAATATCACATAGATACAAATCTCAGAACTTAAAGTTTTAAAATATAATAATAGATCTAAAACAAAATAAAAGTTTTAAAATAAAAGCTAATCCTTCTTCTCCACCTTCTTCATAAACTTAAGTAATATTATATAATTTTTAAAAATCCACATTACAAACCACAAGTAAATTAAAAATAAAAATCATTTCGGTATCATTTCTTAATTACACAATTTATCCTTAAAAAAATCTTATAAAGAAAAAAAATCCCTTTTTAATTTATTAAAATACTACCTTTTTAATTTATTAAAATACTATAAACCTTGCTGTAATATAAATAAACACTAATAAACATCTAAATCCAAACAAAAAATACCATCTCACACATTTAATCCCAACCCTAAGAAAAAAAACCCAAAAACTCATCACTGAGGAGCAGGCAACTCCTGGAAGGCTGAAACAAGTGGGAAATCACTACAACAAGTGGGAAATCACTCATCCTGAACGATGCAAGTTTGCACGACAGGCACTGAGGACAGGCTCGGCTGCCTCAATAGCCCCTGATTATTGAAATAAATTTATCAATTAGGGGATTTTGCATATTATCAAACTCATTCATTAACGATGCTTTAGCTGATTAGTTAGAACGTCACCATAAATACAGAGTTTTGACAGGCTGGAGGCAATTTATGACGTGGAAAATGTACTGACCTGCTCACATCAGGAAACCTGACTGGAAAATAAAGAACTTGGCACTTCGGTCTGATTATTTTTTCCAAATCCTTAGGTCTGTGGTCAGGAATCAGCTTCATAAATTTTCCAATGGATTTAAGAAAGGATTCCATGTTAAAAGCAGAGTTGAACACCACAACATCAGCAACCAAACTGTAAAAATCGGTGAAGATTAATGAACATACTGCTGGCACAAAAGGAGCAGGATTATGCTACAGGCAAAGGAAATAGGATACAGATTCTCATAAGCAAGCAAAAGGTGTAAGTGGATGCTAATTAAAATCAACCTTTTCATGTGAATTATGAGTATCATAAGTACCTTAATCAGAAATGTCTTAATTTCTCTCTATTCACCTTTTAAAAACATGTTTAACCTTTTTTAACTAATAAAAAATTACTATTATTAATCTAAAGGAGCACATCCTATTCTAGCTGTGGAGTTTTGTTCATAAAATGATAAGTAAAGTGTTACTCTCAAAATCTCACAGAAGCATTATGAACTGATAAAGATCACTGTAATCTGACTTTTGTAGAATTAAAGTCAGAAGAAAATGAAAATTCCTCAGAAAAACTTTTAATTGAAGGACAACTTACCTTTGGTTAACCTACCTTCAACTGACCATGTGTGTCAGGCAGCAGGACACTAAGGAAATGGATTGTTATTTTAACCTATGCAAACATAATCCTGATTAAGAGTATATCCTCTATATATAAAAATAAAATACATAGCATACAATATCCATCCCTCTCATAAAAGTTTGAAAATAATTGGCATATAAATTTAATGTTTTATTTCTACTGCTGTGTTTTAAAAATCTACCAGATCAATAATTTTAAGATGAGAGTTCAATGATAATGCAGGTATTATTTCTCCACTCTTAGAGTCAGTCTGGAGAAAATAAGCAGCTATAAAAAACCTGAAGGATCTGGAAGTTTATCCCAGCAGTGCTGCTACAACCTGAGCTACACCAGCACTAACTGAGGTAAGAAATGCTTTATGGCCAGTTGGTTTTCTCAGTATGTTATATATTGTAATACAGACCTACAGGTCAGAAGATACATTGAGGACATGTGTTCATAAGTCACAGGGCTGGTGAAAAGTATATTTGAGGTGAGAGGCTGTCATTCATCCTCTCTGCATCCTTCTGCTGTCTGGTCAAGAAAGAGAACTGACACTGCTCACCAAAGCAGCAGGAGTCAGCAGGAAAAGCAAAGAAATTCCAACATTAGAGAGAAATAATCCTTTTCCAGCTGGCTGCAGGAGCTGAAATGCTTTCTGGCATCTTACCCTCTTGCCCACCTACAGTTTTTAACCCATTGGAAGCCTCAGTTTTGTACAGAAGTTTTCTTTTCTGCACTGATTTGCAGATGACATGAGGCAGGAACCCAACAATTTCTTTGCTGCTCTCTGACACGCAGCAAAGGCTCCAACATCATCTCACCTTCTCTCCTGCATGAACTCTTATCTGCCCTGACTCCTTCCTGCAGGCTCTGCAAATCAGGGGCAAATTAGAAAGATTAACTCTTTAGAAACATCAGAATTCTGATTTTTTAATGATCCAAAGCACCAACCTGAAGTTTCAAAGTGCTGTAATTTTAATAATCTCCAAAGCCTCTGTGTAAAAGTGGAAAGGTATATTTTCCCCATTTCTAACATATTTGGAAGATGAAACGATGGCACCTATTTGCAGATGACCACTGGAGTGTGAAGAATAATACAGAGGACATGGCTCCAATTTTCTGTTAGATTGGGGTTTCAGCAGAACAGAAATGGGAGATGAGTATTATGGAACTACATGAAGCAGATACTAGAGGCTGAATGGGGTAGAATTGAGCATCTCTTACCCCATCCTTGGAAGTGTCCAAAGCCAGGCTGGATGGGCTTGGAGAAACCTGGTCTAGTGGAATGTCCCCTGCCCATGGCAGGGGGTTGGATCAAGGTGGGCTTCAGAATCCCTTCCAACCCAAACCATTCCATGATTCTGTGAGCTACAAAAATCATTTTTATTTATCTCATAAGAGAAAATACTTAAAATGCATATTGAGGATAAATGTTTGTCTGTTTACAACAGATGTACGAAAAATAGTTGCCACAAATAAAGCAAAATATATATATACAAAAAAGAAGATTCCTTTCCTAGTGCCAGAAAACACTTCCTTTTGTTAGAACATCTGAAAATGGCTGCTACTGTTTTCAGAAGATTTTTCACTCCACTCTCCCATCTTTACAGCTCAGTAAGTGAAACATGTTGCAAACACTGTGGCAGAGGCAGCTGCAGAATGGCCAGAGCATACACAGATCATTAATTGAGAAATTTCAACATAACTGCCTTAGATTATAAAGATGCAAAAGCTTAACTTGCACCTTAAAATGCTCAAGCCCTATTCTTTATAATTCTTCTACCAAGAGAGACGTAAGGAAGATAACGGAAATGAATTTATTTCAGTTGAAAACAAGTGAGTTTTGCTGTTTGGCTTAGGTCTGTGCAGTGTCTAACCACAAAGCTTTTCAGTGGTGCTGTTATTAACTTCTTTCATTAACTCAGATTCGAGAAATACATTTGTTTTTAGCAACAATAAAGGACCACAGCCTTTAAAATGTCTGGGTATTTTAGCACTGCACAATTTCTGAATACTAGATGAAAGAAATATAAGGATTTATCTGGTATGTTTACTGCCCTCTCTTCACAGGAAAAGTGCTGCAGTACATTTTAATTTCTGTTTATTTCCCTAAAACCCTCTCCATAATTTCAGCTGGATGCAGTAAAAGCTATGGCCAAGCACGAGCTGAGTAGTGCAGCTTTGTGAAGCATCCAGGAAACAAAGCATCACTTTCAGCCAAGGCACAGGTCAGAAATCCCACCAGCAATGGGTACACCATGGCAGCATGGGGGGACTTTGTACAATAAATTGAGATGATTTTTTAGAGCAAAGTGGTTCAGTCACACTGATTTTATCAAGCTCTCTTCAGAACTCTGCTGGCACCTCAGTTTGGTACAGGGTTATCGTTTATAGAATCACAGAATAACCTGGGTTGGAAGGGACAAAAAAGCTCAACCAGCACTACCCCCTGCCATAGGACATCTTCCACTCCCCCAGGTTGCTCCAAGCCCCATCCAACCTGGACTTGGACACTTCCAGGGATCCAGGGGCAGCCCCAGCTTCTCTGGGCACCCTGTGCCAGGGCTGCCCACCCTCACAGGGAAGAGTTTCTTCCTAATATCCCATCTAAACCTACTTTCTACTCTCCATTTGAGGTCAATCCTTCATCTCCTGCCACCACATGGTCTTGTAAAACATTAATACAAAATAATTAATTTTAAAAATTAATACAAAATAAAAATAGAATTATAATTAATACAAAAAAAAGTATACGGAGAAGGACTCCTCAGGGTTACAACGCTGTAGAAACAGAAGGACACCTTAAATAGCGAGGAGCAGTGCGAGCCACACCTACCATGAAAGAATTTGGTTGTATCCATACTGAAAATCCCTTTCCTGGCATTTCTGGACAGGATATGCCAATTGGTTCTCATGGAAGTAGAGGACCTTTTTCAATTTGCCAAGGTCAGGGCGGAGGGCAGTGAGTTCAGCCAGGTTAAGCACCGAGCTTGCAAAGAGGATCCTGCAAAACAAGGAGAGCAGTGTTTACTGCTCGCAGGGGTCACCCCTCCCCTGCTCCCCACTGCCTCCCCCCCAAGAAAAACATAACCCCTATAGGGACACATCAATAGCTAAGCCTTAATACCATGTAGCAGCACTCAAAGTTTTGATCTCTTAAAAAACAGCTGCTAAGAACCCAACTAGAAAAGCACCGAATCTCATCGGTCTTCCCAGCTCAGTTACAGAGAGATGCAAAATAATAAAAAAAAAAAAAGCTGGATGGATTTTATTGAAAAAGGCAAGAAAAGCTGTATCTGAAGGACAAATGGAACAAAGATAAGGCTGGCTAGGGAATACTTTGCTTGCCAGTTTCATTACATTTTACTTCTTTATGCAACCAACTACTGAAATTCAATATATGAGCAGGAATGGCACATGTTCATGTTATGACACAAACCCTTTTGATTTATGCACTGTACTTATCTAGTATGGTCTGCTTTTCTTTTTTTATTTTTTTTCCCACACTTTTTCTGTTTTATTTTCACATTTTTATTAGGTATCCTCTATAATGAAATGTTGTTTCTACCCTTGCACCCCAGTCCTGCCACTGCACTCCTGCTATTCCACAGTCCACAACACTGCACACATCCTTCAATTAGATAAAGCAGGCACAAACACCACTAACAAGCTGCTATCTTAGCCTTGTGTAACTTCCCAGGCTATCAGAAAATGAATGTATATAAATGTGTACTATGAAATCCTGACCCTACTGTAACCAGTGGTAGATTTCCCTGCATTTCACCAAAAGCATGTGAGCATCTCCTGGCCCCTGGCTAGCACTGCTTCCAAGCAAAGTGAAACCTGAAGCTGCACAGAGCTGAAGAGCCTCATATATTTGTGTCCTGTATGTCTTATCACAGAAGAAAGAAACAATTGAAATCAGGTATCAATTACAGATAGAACATTAAATTTAATATGCTACTTTTCAACAGAGACTGTTTTTGAATTGGGTTTTTTTTTTTCTATCCACTATTTTATCAATTCAGATTCAGAACTGATTTATGCAATGTTTTATTATTTGAAAATATTTTTTCTAAGGGTTTTGGTTTTTTTTTCCCATACTGTTATTCCCATTCTTTCTATTTTTACATTAATTTTGTGTTCAAGATGACTGCCAAACTGACATCACTAATGTGATAAACTTCTGATTCTGGCTGCCAACCTCAAAACTCATTAACTTCCCCAAACATCCATCTAGATCATATATATCATATCATATCTCTGCTAACTTACACCCTTCTTAGATAACCTGTATCTACAGAACAAACACTTCCTAGAGCATAGATCCTGTATCCATCTTCATCAACCTGGGTCAATGCTGATCTGAAAGGCTTACAAAAGTAAGAGATGACTGTTATTGCCTTGTTCATCAAATATTTGATGGTTCTAAAGGGCCTGTCACACAGAATGCCAATTAAGATATGAGCTCAAGTTTATTATGAGCCATACTAGGAGGAAAAAATAGTTTTAGGTAAGTCATTATTTATTTGTCACTGTGAGTAATGACCTCTGGACCTCATAATAACCTGGGTGCCAGGCTCAAAGCAGAGCAGGAAAAGCTTACTAGGGGCAATGTGAAATCCCTGCTCAGCACCACAGTGACAAAGAAAAATGCAAACTAAAGAAAACATATCCCAAAACGTGCAAAAATGAGAGGAAATGCTTGGAAAAATTTTGGCTATTGACAGGACAAGGGGGAATGGCTTAATACTAAAAAAGGATAGGTCCACATTAGATAAAGGAAGAAATAGGAAGAGACCCTGTGAGGGTGGGGAGGGCCTGGCACAGGGCGCCCAGAGGAGCTGTGGATGCCCCTGGATCCCTGGAAGTGTCCCAGGCCAGGTTGGACAGGGCTTGGAGCAGCCTGGGACAGTGGGAAAAGTCCCTGTTCATGCCAGGGGAATGGAACAAGATGAGTTTTAAGGTCCTTTCCACCCCAAACCATTCTAGGACTCCATTTCTGGATTGCATTATAGTTTATCTTTCCCTTTACTGATTTTTCAAAAAATTCTTTTCTGCCATGAGTTAGGGAAGAAAACAGAATTGATACAGGATGGTATTGATAAACCTGGCTGAGTTTGAAGGATGAGAGGGGGAAAAGACAGCACATTGGGACTGAAACCAGGGAAACCAGCACAGAGCAAGGGTGGGAAGTACAGACAGTGGAGGTGCCAAGGTTAACACACTGACTGGAGAGAAAAGGACAATGGAGAACACAATGAGAAGAGATCCAAGAAATAAGCTTGGACAAAACCATAGCTCTGATGCATCTTAACTTGATCAGATCAACAATGGGATAATTAGGAGAAAAAAAATTATGGCTATAGCCACAGGCAGAAAACCCAGTGTCTCCAGTCTTGGCTTAGGCAAACTGGAGGAATTCAATAGCATCATTAGAGCACAATGGAGCCTGGCTTCTAGCATGGCAAAAAAGGCTGAAAACTTGAAAAGCTTGCAAGAGGTAGATCTAAATTTCCTCCACTGTAAATAGAAAGTGATAAGACACAACTAACAAGCAGATCGCTTATCACTGCCCAGCTCAGCACAATAAACTGGTGTCAAGAGAAAACTGTGGTGACAACTAGCAAATTCAGATGTAGAGCCTGAAATGACATTGCCTGTGCTTCTTACAGCAAGGAGAAGAATTAAAATAAAATCACTGATTAGGAACCGCCCTCCTTGATTCAGCTCTGTTACTTCACGGCACTTCCAGAATTTATCCCGACTCTGAGAGGCTCTCATGGCTGCTTCTTTACTGGCAGAGAAGCTGCTAACTACCAGCACTAACCAATTTCCCTGGCTTTACAAGCTTAAATAGCACCTGACAGCACGGGTCCCCGTGAACATGCCCACAGAGCAGCCGCGCTCGTGGCTAATGGACTCACGCAGGGCACTGGAGGATATGCTGGAGTGTATTTCCATTTAACACCTATTACAAGGGGAAGAAAGGAAAGTTTATTATAATGGAACGTGCAACATAAATATATGTCAGTTGTCATTCCGTGTGACATCAACTTTCATTTTACCTCGGGTTATTATTTAAGTAATAAATCCTAACAAGGTGAGCTTTATCATCCCACAGAGTGTATCCGGGAGGTAGAGACACAAGGTGATGGCAAGAACGCTCAAAACATGATAATTCCTGACAGCTGCTGCTTGAGCACAAGTTAAATTGAACAGTTTATCTCAGCATAAAGATGTTATAAGGTTTTATGTTTAATTTAAAAAAATTAACATAAAACCCAGAGAAAGCAGAGTTAGGCAATCTTTCACAAACATGACATACTACAATCACTGTATAAGCTGGATTAGTACTTATTACCATGCTACTAGAGAATTAAGCTGTTTTTAGACCACCAAAGAGCTTTAAATTGCAACTTTTGTCTCTGTAAGAGAAACCTATATTTAAAACGTCTGCTAAATTCAAATTAACAGCTACATCATTAACTTACCATCTCACAAAACCCCCTACAATTCAACTGCTATTATGGTGTCCTTATCAAGACCTATCAACACTGCAGCATTTAATATATACAGTGCTCTCCAATAAATACAGTGAGTGAATCCTCACTAAACCTGTGCTGAAGGTCACATTCCTAAAGCTCTGCCCCAGCTCTCCTCTCCAAAATATCTCTGAGGATTTTGCTGTGTGACAAGTGACCTTCTTGCACAGAGCAGGACCGTCCCACGTGCAGTAGCCCCACTGCCCTGGAGACTGGCCAGATTTCAGGCCCACCATCCACACAAGCTGCAGTTTAAAGCCATGCTCATGCTTCATCTCAATCAGTTCACAGTCCTTCTGAGGAGCTGCTTGTGTGAAATTAGTTAAGCATGTGCTTAACTAAAATAAATATTCCTGGGAAGGAAGCTGAGTGCACTTGCAGGTTCAGAGATGTGACATGTCCACAGAATTCTCTGCCCTTTGCCAGTGTCTTCCCCATTATTTCACTCCAAACAACTGAAAGTCAGTAAAATCTAAAAGCCCCCCCTTTTTTTTTTTTAATTACCAGCAGACAAAATGACTAATACGGGTTTCCATTTATATCAAGCAAATTATAATAGTGAAGGTGCTAAAGTATTTTTATTTGGCTTTATAAATCTTCTTTGTGTCACGCAGCCATGATTTACTCTTTTATGACTTTGCCTTAAATCTTTCAATTAAATTCCCATGCAACTTAACTAAAAACACATTTTGCCTTCCCCTTGGGAGACCACACAGGGCATATTTATGTATCTATGGATATGGAGGCTGAACTCTCCAATCCACCAGGCTTACAGAACAAAGGAAGTTTAAAACAGCACCTGATTTGTAGTGGAATGTTCCTCAGTCTGGCAGAAGCTCTGCACGAAGGACAGATAAACGTGGTCACTATTTGTGTGGCAGTACAGGTAACCCAGCTGTCCTTGGAAAAGGGGGATTGCAACAGCAGCAGGGACTCTCCTGCTCCACAAATAAAATCCAAAGCCACAATTCTCTGCTGCTAAACAACTACATTCACAGTAAAATGAGTTTATGATTAAATATCTGGCAGCCCAGAAAAGAGCTATGAGCACTCTTCATTCTCCAGGAGCAGAATTACAATAAAACAGACTAACATTTGGATATGGCTACAAATATGAGCCTTTTAGGGGAAAAGGCTAAAATAAATACTAAAATAATACTGTTCAGTAGATGGCACTGATTGAACCAGTGAAACCCTGGCACAGGGTGCCCAGAGAAGCTGTTGCTGCCCCTGGATCCCTGGAAGTGTCCAAGGCCAGGCTGGACAGGGCTTGGAGCAACCTTGGATAGTGGAAGATGTCCCTGGCCATGGTAGGGGTGGAAAAAGATGAGTTTAAGGTCCCTTCTGACCCAAACCATCCTGTGCCTTTATTTCTGGATTGCACTATAGTTTATCCAAACCATCCTGCCCCCTTAAAGTCCAAGGCAAAGCCAAGAGGTTTGACCACAGACACACCTGGAGAAACAAGGGCTCCAAAGGTGATGGAGCCTCCCAGCACCTCCAGATCAAACCTCATGGTAGGGTTCCTCCATCACACAGTTTTCCTCGATTTCAACCCAGCAATTAGCCAAGTCCATGGATTTGGCTTTGAGTTACCTTTCAAATGTAAACTGTGTCTCAAATAGCACTGTTAATGTCTGCAGTCTTAACAGACCAGTTACTTTTGTTTGTTATTACACACATTTTTATATGATCAGCTTACAGAAGTTGCATTTTTTATCGCTAGCCCAAGAACACACAAATTACAACTGCATATAAAATGCTTTTCCTTTTCCCATTACACAATAGACAACACTGAATTTCTGAACAATAAATACTAATAAGTGGTAATATGTGACAGTAGACAGTATAATAAATAATAAATTAACAATAATTTTTTGACATGGAATGTACAAATGTCAAAAAATGCTTATAGATATTTTAACTCATAAATTAAGGTTTTTGTAGATAAAGATAATTTGCAATGTTTACAGAAATAATTAAGTCTTACTATTTTAATGGTCTCTATTTTTCAGAACAAATCACAAGGGTTGTCATGCCTTTCATCTTAATTAGGCCATGTGTTTGTCTTATTTATTTCTATGTACTTTCATAAACGTTTACAAATATTAATTGTAAAGAAAAATATTTTTTCCTCTTGCTGTAATTGCTATATGTACATACAGTACAGTAATAAATATTCATGGCAGCTACCAGTTCAATATTTAGGATTTGGGAGTTGCCTTGTATGCTAAAATAAAGCAAGAAGGAAAAGCTTGGTTTAAACTCATACTGCCAATGCCTTCTTTTTACATATTTTTATTTTAAAATACACTATTTCAAAAATTTAAGAAGTTATATAAATGCATGTTTTAACTTGCAAATCATTTGGGTTCTCTCACAATTTCTCCTTACCCCTCTGATTCTTTATTTCAACCAGCTGATCAGAGCATTTATGTACTGGAATCAAATCTCAAACAAAATTTCAGGCCAGATCTCTAGTCCACACAATTAAGAACCAGTCTTAAACACTGTTCTGCTACATTTTATGAACTTTACACAAAAAGATATCAAAAACTATGTGAAAACTGTGAATCAAAATTACTTCTCTATTTCATAACAAGAAGTAAGCTTGCAAGAGACTCTCAGAGCAAACTTTTGAGGGGGGTGTATTCTGTTTGAACTACTTTGCTTTTCAGGCAACGACACGGAAGCTTCTTGAATTTTATTAAGTGTGTGTGGTACTATTTTTTTCCCCTGATTTGTAATTAAATTTGGCTTCAATTAATTACTGACAGATGCACATTTTTACTTTAGTGGCCAGATTGTTCACCATGGGCTACATCGGCCTCTCTGTTCCCACGAAGGGAGAGGTCAGGACCAAGCAGTCAGAGCTGTGGTGATGGGGGGAAGGAGAAACCATGAGTCCACATTGTCCTCCTTGCTCAAATTCCATCAGCAACAAACAGTGAAGCAAAGGAATTTTATTAAAGCAGGGAATAAGCAAATCAGAAGAACCCACTAGTGAAAAGTAGCTGTTGCTGGGTGGTTTCTATAAAATGGACAGACTAACTCTGCTCAAATAGGTGCTGTGATAGAGCAAAGAAAAGGTAGTTTTTAAATAGAGGAAGGCAAAATATTCACCACAGGTAAATATACAGGATGCAGTGATGTATAATGAAATGACATTTTAAAAGAAAAATGCTTGCAAAAATGATGTGCTACTCAATTAGGTAATATTTAAGCAGCATTATTTATTAGTTGTAAGGCTGCAGATTAATTTAATTTGGTATCTTATCTGTCCAACTCTGGAGAGATGCCAAATATGTCAAATGCTTGGCATGAACAAGGCAATATGGCCAAGGGGTTGTAGCAGCATGGAGATGTGCTAGGGCTGCACGTAACTAACTGTTCTTAATGTGAACAGCAAGCCTTGAGCATCCTAACTTCACATCTCCTGTGTCAGCCTGGATCCAGGATGGCACAGAGCAAACAACCAACATCATGGATGTATGGATCCCACTGCAAGAGAGGCTGATTTATCCCACAGAAAGGGAATCAAACCCAGCACAGCACAGCCCCACCACAACACTCAGGGCTTTCCTTAAAAAAGGTTTGAATTGAGAGATGCTTGCGTGAAGTAGAACAATGAGTGGAATTCATTTTCCACTATTTTAGTAAGTTTTGGCAAAGTGAAAACTCAAATCTTCCCCCAGTTTTCAGGTTTACATATTTTGTGTTTTAAAACCACAGAAGACCCACTCACTCTGTACAATTGCAGAGAAAATCATGGAATAGTTTGGGTTGGAAGGGACTTTAAATACCATCAAGTTCCAACCCCCTGCCATGGGGAAGTTTTGCTGACTGTTACATTTCAAGTGCCCTGAAAATCCTTTTTTCCAAAATATTCCAGACTGGTTTTTATGTTGCTTTATGCACCTTGATATCTAAACACTTTTTTTTTAATGGATGTGAAGACTGTGACTAAAAGAAACTTAGCTTTCTTAGAAAATGGCTTTCACATTTTTCTAATATCCCACAGCTCTGATTTAATCTCAATCTATGAACAGCAAGTCCTTTAAAAATTATTTTTATGGACTCTCTCAGCTAATTTTCCAAAAACACTCCCACTCCAGAGAATCAACCCAAGGCATAACTACTGCCTAAGAATGGGGACCCTCAGGAAAAGCAGGATTCTTCCCAGAAAACTAATACAGTCCTGAAAAAACTCAGACTGTCATAAAACCTGAGCAGCTGGCAACTCTGTCACCATGAAGTATCCATATGGAAGACCGAGATGTGTCAAACTACCCAAAACGAGTTTGGATAGTGCAGAAGATGGAATAAATAATTCAGTATCTTCAACACTTTCAACAGCAGGTAGTAGATATGCTACCTGCTCCTACAACGTGCCAAAATGTAACATGCGAGTGAGAGCGAGAGAGAGAATGTGAGTGTCTCCAACCTGTTTTCATGAGGATATTTTGCTCGAGGAACTTCTCTTTTTAGAGGCATATGATCCGTATCAGATGTTTGTCAGGAGCAGGCAGCACTACAGAACATTAGGAATAACTTAGTGATTTTTAATATATATATTCACAAAGTGAATTCACAAAGCTCTCCGTATACATGTATTCAAAAAAAAATGAAAAAAAAAAAGTATTTTTATCAAATATTACCAAAAAAAATGAAGGGGAAATATGTATTTCTCCCAAATGCCCTTCACACTTCTAGAATATTTGTTGCTGCAGCATAGTGGCAACTTTCTTGCTGTAATATAAGCTAAGCAAACTATTCCATGTGCTCAGCAAAGTGGCAATCAGATCCACAATTTAAATATTTCTGCTCCATGTTCATGACATAGTTCAACTATAAAACTACATTGTGCAGTGTCAGTCTTCTGCCATCTCTTCATATGAGAAACAGTTACACGTTGCTGCATAAACATTCATCATTTATACTCTGAGAAGATAAAGTGACACTTCTGTTCCCCAAGAAATTAAAATAATTTAATGCTTAAGGGTCCCCAGAGCTGTCTTTGGAGGGCCAAGCTCCTTCCTACAGTGATTTATCAACCAACACTTCATCAAAAACACAGGGACAGCAGGTAGACTGATATCCAAAAGCACATCAATAAGGAAAATGTCAAGTTTTGTGTACTGCACACTATTTTGAGCCCCTCCACTTTCTGATTAGAACATTTCTGTAACTCGGCAAAGCCCACACTCGCTACCAGATTTGAAGGATTGCACCGAAATGGCTGAGCAACCGACTGAAGTGAGATTTCAAAGAAGTGAGACAAACACTTGCCTAAATTCAAAAGCTGCCAAACATATTTCATCAGACTTTCAAAAGATAATTGTTTTGTCTGTTCTGAATTAAGCTTTAAGTGCTTTAAGAAAGGTTTCTCTACAGACATGGCTAAAGATCACAAAGGGGAGCATTTGGAATGAATGGAACCCTTCAGTCATATATTTATTTAATATCACTTGCATCATGCCTGGCATATACCATAAGCTGCTTTATTTCCATTTCCATAACATGATTTTAAGGATAATCTATACTGATGTCCTACCATTTTATTTCATATGTTATCATAACAGGGTTTTTTTATTTATAATGCAACCAGGGAAAGAGAAAGAAATAAAGGATCTCAGCTCTTCAGCTTAGAGCTCCTGACATGGGATGTAAGGGAGCGATGCAAGAGCTGACACAAAGAAGAGAATTCAAAGACAAAGAGAATATGTCAAACCCATGAGAGAATTTAACAACCATGGAAATTAAGCCTTTTGCCCATTTTTATTCTCCAGCTCCTGGCTGAGAGTTTTGCAGGGTTAACAACATTAGATATTTACAGTCATGTTCGGTCAACTTACACAACACAGATCTGACCCTTGAGTGAGCAACCCATACCTCAACACTGCAAGATGCTGGGATTTCCCCACATGCAAAAAAACAATAATAAAATAGTAACTTGATAAAAATACTTCTAGGCTTCCATATATATTTCACAAATCATGCTTTCCCAATACATCTCATATGCAACTAGCATTTCAGAATTCTTTTTATCATTAAATAAAGCATCCAGTGCTAAATTCCCATTATTCCCCAGGAAAATGAAAGAGAAATATCTGCCTCTGGGGTTGAAATCGTATGTTAGAAAGTCAGAACACCACACCAGATGCTTTCTAATCTTTAAGATTAAGAAACTGAGGCCAAGGCTTGTTTATCAAGGGCCACCAAGCAAACCAGGGGAACAGTGAGAAGTGAGGAGCCCAAGCCAGAGCTGAAGATAAGTGAATGTCACGGTCTAGTGATTTAATCAGCTCATGTAAGATCATGTAAGCGTTTATGTATCTTATGGACCCTGCTCACCACAGTACCTGACTGGTTTCCCAAAATATTATCTTTGTGAGAGCGCACAGAGTGATTCAGCATTTTCAGATCTCCTATCTTCACTCCCAGAGAGATGTACGTGCGCAGATGTCTGCATGCATGAACATGCAAATACACGACACATAAATACTATATACGCACATATTTTCTAGCAAAATCCACCAAAAATCTATGAAACATTCTGAATTGAGCTATTTAAACTGTGGCCAGGAAAACTGTTGACAAGAGTTAATTTGTTATTGAAAAAAGACTGTGCATCTCGCCATGGCAGAAACCTAAAAATCTGTTCAAGATGGCCAAGCAAGGAGCTTTCATATCTGCAAAGGCTGAGCAACGTAAAGGCAGTTTTTGGTCAAGGTCTCCAAATAACACAATTTTTCCAGCAATGCCTTTGAACTACACATAAAACCTTTCAGGAGCTCCTGAAAAGGAAACTTGACTCAAGCTGTTTGTCAAGATGACTGGAGATGTTCTTTGGAAAGTATTTCCAAAATGTTCTGGAGCAATGGTAGCTGTACAATCATATGGGATTAATTTTCTGTATATATCTCTTTATAGTCCTGGAAGAAACAAATTAACTTGAAAATTGAAAGATCTTTATACAGCCCTGTGCTCTTAGGTACAAATATTTAAGTAATCTTTACTTCCTGTCAAACACTGAAATGGATATTAAATTATATTAAATTATTATAGATACAAGTAGTAACATTTCTTTTCTGCTTTGTCTGTTAGCTCCTGCATCTTGGTATTTCTTACACAGACTATAAAATATATTTTAATATTATCTTTGATTTAAATTGCTCCTTCTATTAAAACACAAACTTTGTGCTAGATGTATAAACACCTGTCCAGAAGTCTTACAAATTTTCCCTGTAAAGGATCACAGGTTTAGAAAAACAGTATTTATTCTGAATATTCCTCCCTGATGGCTTTGGGATGCCATCCCTTTAAACCACCTTTTCTTTTCTCCTTTAAAATAAACAAATATATGAACAAACCATAGAGAAGGAAGGAACTTTGACATTTCAGCTCCAACTGAACCCAAAACTCCCCACTGAGCCCTGTGACCCTCACTTGCATGTGCTCAGCACTGTGGGAGCTGCCCCAGCCTGCAGGTACATGGAAGGGGTGAAATGTTCCCCTTGGCTTCATATAGGAAATAAAAGAGAAGAATAAAATTAATGTTTAAAAAGAATGGGGGAAAACAAAAATAAAATGTGGGAAATGTCCCCCTCTCTTGTTCCAGGACCTGTGGATTGACTTGATGAGAAAGAAGCAATCTGGTAGATAAAATATTTTAAAAATTAATTTTTTCTATCTCTCTTGTTCCTGTATATTAGCAGAAAGAACAAAATGAAGGAGCAAGGAACTGGTGAAAAAAAATCAAGGCAGAATTACATCCGTCAGGGTGATGGAGTGCAGTGTCCTGCCCAGTCCCACCGCAGACCTCCTCAGGGCTACTGTTTCAAGTAAAAATTAAACAAGATGACACAGAAACAGTCCAAGATTGACATTTTCCAGCTTTGTGTCATGTTACATTATTTGAATGAATCTCAACTTTTAAAAACATCCAAAGGAAAGCGAATGAGAGCTGTATAAAACAAAAAGGACTTGTAAGAAATAAGACACTCGCTACAAGAAAGCAAGCCACCCATGCTGATACTACAAAAGGTAAGATTATTTTTAAGGACACTGTTACCTATCCAGCCACTCCTTTTGTTGCCAGATTAATATGAAAAAATGTTTATTATTCTACCAGTATTTTTACCCTGTGACTTTACTCAGGTTTGCCATAGGTCCATCTCAAGAATTGCTGATGAAGCCCAGTGTTCCTACCACAGCTGCTCTCCCAACCATCTTCAAGGTCCACAGTCCACAGCACAAGGGCTCAGCATTATTGGAAGGATAAAGCCCTGAAACTACTGAAAAAGCTGTTCAGAAGTATGAAAAATAATATGCAGGATTTTTTTCCTCAGTTACCAAGAAATTTGAAGCAGCCAGCAATCAACCTCCCTCTTCTCAGCACTCAAAAGCACTTACAGAAAGCCTGTTCTTAACCCTACTGCACAGAAAAAAACCCCTTTTATCTTCCATTTATTTTCATTTTTACCTGAAAGGCAGAAAATAGTTGGGTTTTATGTATACCAAACACAAACTGCACTTTTTTTGCAGTGCAGACTGTGGTCACCTTTCCCCCATATGAATGCGTACCTGAATTTCCACCAAAAAAATAAATAAAAAAATAAAAATAAAAAAAAAAAACACCAACAATATTGCCCTTCTGATTTAAGCATGGCCTGTTACTCAATGTAACGTTCATCTATACATGTTCTCACTGTTTAAGAACTCGGCGCAGGTGTTATTAATAAAATAAATTTATTTTTAAAAAGGATGCTATTCTATAAGCTTTGAAGCTCACACATAGTCTAACTTAAGCCAGCTTGGGCTCATCTGGTCTTTAAATGAGCCCTTTCATGTGGTCAGCCCACGAGCCATACGTACTGCTGCTCAATCACGCCACTGTACATCGTCAGCGCGAGGATGATTTGCATGATTTGCATTTCCTGTGCGCTCCAGCTTCAAGGAGCTCTAAGCACCACGTACAAAAGAAACCACCGCCAAGTAATGCAAAGATTTTTTACTTAAACCAGATGAGACTGTTTCAGTCAGCCTTGCCAATAGTGAAAAAGGGAAAAAGAAAAACCAAAAAAACAACAAAAAGAGTGTGGGGGGAAAAGTCTCAGGGATATCCTGTTAAATAAGGATTTATTTGGAGGGAATCTGAACCTTAGATTCATACCCTTACTTTTGAAATATAAAAGTTGTATGAGACCCTTAATAAATATGGCCCAGCAAAAAAAAAAAATCAGTTAACAACTTTTCTTCCCCAATATTTCTTAGCTTTTGGCATTACATTAAGTTAGTAATTTATTTATTTATTTAACAGCACATAAATGGATTCTGATTACATTCTGTTTCATAAGGTAGAAAACCTAACCTAATTAAACTCAATTCACTGATAGCTGGTAAATACTTGTCCCTATGAATAAATCTTTTATTTTATCCCAAATGATCAATAAAACCTATTGGACAAACAGCTAAGATAGAAACAGCATTACAGTGGGCTTCAATGAATAAGAACTAAAATTAAAAAAAAATGTACCAGAGCCTCGTTGTCATGAAAAACAGAGACAGATGGGGAGCCAGACCTATATGATGCTACAAATAGATGAATATCTTGTAAGGATTTCAACAAATGTTATAAGACCTAGTGAAAAATTGAAAAAGTACAATGCAGCAGCACAAGCAAATCTGAAGTTCACCTGAAATCCAAGCCATACTATCATCATGATATAGATTATCAACGTTTCAAAAATAACAATAAAGATTAAAGCCTTTATAAAAATCTCTTCTAGATAATGGCACAGTGAAAAATGACATTATTCAGTACAAAGAAAATAAAATTAAGGAGATTTGCTGTAACAGCTGCTTTGGAAATGAGGTGCATCCTGTCCCCAACTTAAAAATACAGGTGGGCACGTGCACTTCACATTCCAATACTGGATTGTATGGCAAGTGTCCCTTTAAACTGGTAGATGAATTGAGATGACTAAAGACTATCAGGCTGACTGAGTGAGCTGTATGTGCCCAGCTACAGAGTGCAGCCTGACAGAGACCCAAGTCAGGCTGCTCCAGGAATCTGCACATCATCACGCTCCAGAAAAACCACAGCGAACTCCCGGCGCTGCCGCTTCCAAAGGACGCCCCATTTTAGAAAATTAAGTTGCATATTCTTTATTTTTGGTTGATTTTTTTCTTTTTCTGTGCTGTTCAAATGGAACCAAATATAAGATGTGGGCGAAACCGTAACTGAGGGGTTAAATTCTGTCTTGAACACAAAAATTCCACTTATTTCATTGTTGTCTGCAAACATACAGTCAAGAGCCACATTTAATCACCACGCGTAGTTTCTATATTGTGACTATAAGATTTAGTAATCGAAATGGCTACCAGGATAAAAACGCACTCTGTCATTTTTCCACTTAGACAGCCCCTGTATAATGCTCTTAAAGGTCAGCTAATTTTATTATGGAAAGTAACTAATAACCTTTATTAATTCTTACGCTAGCAGTTTTCGAACACATCAACCAAATAAATAATACACTGCAGGAAGACACCATACAAACCAAGCTGTTGAATACAATCTCTCTGCATTTGCAACAGACAAAAGAGGTCATTAGAAATGTAATACATGGAGTTGTTTTTTTTTTGCTCTGGAAATTAGGAAAACATGGATAGACAGAGCTCTTTGAAAGCCAGGCTGCTGGTCCTCCCCCATGCTCCAAGATGCTGAGACCACCAAAGGAGGTGCCAAATTCACTAATACCCAAGCACAACTATGATTCCAAATGTTATGCAGCACTTTTTCTTTTTTTCTAATTTCCTAAATTTTCAGGATGTGCTCAGTATTGGAGACCATAAGAGTTTTGCTTAGAAACTTTTCTGCTGCCTTTCATTTAATAAAATGACTGAAAAACATTAAAATATCTAAGTTTAAAATATAGGTGTTTATATTTTATTCTCTCAATATCTCTTGCATGGAAAGCATCATCATGTGGCACACTATATAAAATGACGCAAGCCTATTCGCATTTGTTAAGGATTTTTTTGCTTTCCTTAAGTGAATCAGAATGCACAACTCTTCATGGGCAGCCTCTCCGAGCAAATGCTTTGAGTTTGTTCCTAAGAAACATTACCACACCTGAAACTAAAAATAGATGGTTATTTTTAGCCATTTAATCACATGAGGAAAAAGACACAGTTTGTACCAGTCTTCTTCAATTTACAAAATAATTCCATAACGAGCCCTGTGTGTTTATATCATGAAAATCCCTGGCACTCAACCTCCGGGCTCACACACCGGCTGCAAGTGGAAGCAAAATGGGGTTTAAAAGATTCCAGCAACAATAGTCTTGTGACTAAATCAGAAACAGAAGCACAAGTCATGAGCCAAACAGATACCTATCGGTTTCCTTGAGCTTAATCTGATTAAAACATGGCTCTCAAAAATGTTAAATAGAATGCCACGTCAGAGAGCTGGCAAATGATAAAAATAGTTCATGACAGGAAATCATTATTAAAGCAGCACTAGTGTATCTGTTATGGAAATTTCCCTGTAATTTTTCTAGGTTTCCCCTTATGCTTTTTGTTGAGTTGGTATTACACTTTTTTTTCCCCTCAATGGCATGTAAGTTTGAGATGCAAAAATAAAATTATCACTGCAATTTTCCAACAATACTCTGCTCAATACCATCTCAAGTGTGTCATACATCATCTTGTCATTCACTTGAACAAGAAATCACATAATATGCAGAGGTAGAAAATAATCTGAAATGGGGAAGTGCCACTAGGGCAAAACCACATTGATATGCCAACACAGGGGAAAATTAAAAGAAAAAGAAATTAGACTTCATCTTAACTTCAAGGACTTTCATAATGAAATAATCTTAAAAATACTTAATTGGGGAAAAAGTTTCAATGAAGACCTTCTGAGAATGACAGTAAAGCCATTCTAGAGTTCACCAAATAATATTAGAAAAACAAACCATTGAGAATATACCATTACAAATCAACCTGAATGTTTTAAAAAGCTTACAAAATTGAAAGAAGAATCCCAAGAAAAAAAATTTAAAAATAAACTCAGTATTTCTGTGCTCCTACTATTAATCATTCCCCTCACAAACATCCTCCAGATTATTCTTCAGAGCACCCCAAAAAATATAAACTAGAGTTGTAGTATCTTGTCCTGACTTCTGTCACATAATCCAGAAAAAGCTTTTACAACCAAAAGACCCCAATAAAACAAAAAATAATCCCTAAAAATACTTTCACAAGATCTTATCTTACTCTAAGGCTAACTCTAATTCCTAAGTCCTTAGTTTTCTATACTGAAGAGACTTCAACAAGGCACTCCCAAAACCCTCTGGACTATTTTTCATTGATGGGAAAAAGCCCCCCCATCCATCAAGTCAGCTTTTCATTCAAAACAGACATTTCATCTCTAATGATGATTCAGGCTTCTCCCAAGAAAAGCCAGGATTAGTTGGTAACTGATGCAGTGCCTCTCCATCAGAACACCCAATGTCCCTCCTGTACCTCCACTCATCCTCCTTCTGTTCCCTGCACCCAGCAGCCTCTGCCACTGACATGAATGCTTAAAACAGGCAGGGTTTTTCAGATTTTAGGTCAAACTTGTAATTATTTGCTACTGACACATCATAAGACAAACACACGATGTGGGGGAACAATGAGGTACTTCAGAGACAGGTCTAGATGGAAGTAGAGCTAATCTTTAATTAAACTCCAGCTACCGCCCACCTAAACTCCAGATGTGACAATCACAGCAATAGTGACAATTTTTAGAGACAGCAGAATCACCACATGTTTTGCAAGTGTGTCCAAGACCTCCTTGATTTTTGTATTGGATATACAGCCAAGCTCTGCCTGACTCAGCATGAAAGGGAATGTGCATCCTATTAACAGCAGTGCTTAAACCTTATTCCATAAAAGAGTTTTCCAAGAGCGCTCACATCCATTCTTCTTAATATCCCTCCCACATTAAGAAATTATTATCTAATACAGGGAGTAATCAGCTCATGGTCTTACTACAGTCATCCTCCTTGACAAAGCAGGGAAAAAAATACCCAACTGTGAAGCATTAGAAAGTCAAGGTTCAAAACATCCCCATTTATTGAAATCAATGCAAATTTATTTAGATCTCCACACAACAAGACCAAGTGATACAGACTGGTAAATTCAAAGTCCCTGCTTCTGCGATGGGTCTTCTCCAGGACACACAGAAGGTCACAGTGAAGGACACACAGCCTTAACTGTGGGAAGAAAAGCTGATGGCAGCTAATCCAGAACTGGTTTAAAGGTTAATTTTAACACTTTACCACATCAGACCATTGTTAAACACTGAATTTCACATTGTCCTGCCTGTTTTCTAATCTGAAATACCAATATAGAAGAATGGACTAATTAATTTATTACAGTATTACATACCCTTTCAGGTGGCAACTGAATGGCAGAGTTCAGATGTGCACCAAGAGCCATCCAAACTGATGCAAAATTGTTCCCAACATCCCCTTTCTCATTCCATAGCCCCTCTCAGATCTATTTTCTTTGTATTACCCCAGGAAATGAGACATACAAGAGGAAAACAGACATTTCTGTGGTGCTTAGGAGCAAAAATATGTATGTGTAGAATTATATAGAGGGCCAGAACACCTCCCATCACTGCAGGCTAAATGAGTCATCCACTTCAGAATAATGACCAGTAATTAAACAAGAATCTGTAAAGCTGTTAAGTGCCTTTAACAATTCCAACCTATGACACTGAAGGGGTACAAGCTCCCCATGTACTGAATCCATCCATATGATCTGTCATACAGTGGAGCCTCTCACAAAACAACCTCTCACCCATGGAAATGCTTCTCCCCAAGAAGCCAAACAAAAACAATTTAAAATATTTATGGCCATAAATTTCAGCCCTGTTCCATAACCCGATGAAGAGACATGACATCATGCTAACTACCTAGACCTGTCTGGTTGATAACAGTCCCAGGTTTCAGGCTGCAGACTGAATTGCAGGAGTGTGGAAGGGTGTGAACCTACAGGTCAGCACAGATGCTGAACACAAATCTGACTGGCCAAAGCCAGAGCTGACACTCTAGCAAATATAGGAGGTCTGGCCATGAAGGACTGACACCACAAATACAAGTCTTTGCAATATTTTTGCCTTCTTGGACTGGAAGTAGGAAGGTTTTCCTTAAAGGGACCTAATTGCTTCATCCTCCAAGTCCCTGTATCCACAGTTCTGTTCTCATGTGGTAGAGATTCCATGTATTTCCTGAAGCATTAGTAAAATGATTGCAAGCTCCATGCTCCAATGGGACATTTCTACCTGTTTTTTATCAGCATAGCATGCTGCATCTCTCTTTGCTCTGTAGTTTCTCCTACATTTCCACACCTCAGCTACATATCTTAAGTCTCCATTGCTTACTGAAGTCCCTTCATACAGCTGATTTCTCAATCTTGTCTAAAAGTATTTGTCTCTCCCTTCCTAACCCCTTACTTCTCTAAGTGCCAAGCACTTGGCTGGCCAATATTCCCAAATCAGGCTTCAAAGAGGCAATTCTGAATTGTCTTGACTCAGGTTGTGACAGGAAGGGGCAGGGGCCCCCAAAAGCGTGGTGCTCTGCTGCTGCAGGAGGGAGCAGATGGCCACCTTCCAGATGGCAGCCAACCTCGTCTCACCAACTGCAACATCTGCACCTTGAGTTACATCTCAGAGGATGGTCCTGACACAGACTGCAGGCCACTGCCCACGGCTCCCGGCCACACGGCTGCTCCACAAGCCAGAGCATTTTGCAAAATGCAGAATGACAAGCCTGAAAAAAGGTTACGACTAATTAAAGTTTGTAGCAGGGCACAGTTGAAAGAGAGTTCAAAAGTAGATGTTGGGGAGAAATCCATGTTAAGTATATATATTTTAAATGTTTCTCCAATCCAGCGTTTTGTCCCCAGCCACAAACATGCCTTGCTTTCCACATGGCACCTTGCAAACCTGGAATTAAGATGTGAACCATGCAAACCCAACCAACCCTGATGGTTTTGCTTCCAGGTCACCCCATGGCACAGAACGAGCTCATTTTTCAGCTTCCAGACCAAAAGTCTCTAACAGCACTACAAGAGCACTCAAAAATGGACTGGATCCAGCTTTAAATAGGATAAACTTCCCAAGGCTCAGTGAAACAGTGGTCAATGAATTTTAGCGTGAAGTAGCAAAGAGTTATTTGTAAGTTCTGTACCATCTAAGTCTAATTTTAACACAGCCACAATTATATTGTTTCTTCACATGAACTTAATTCAACTCATTGGGGCAGTTAAACTTGCAACCTACCAGCAGGAAAGTAACTAATTTTTTTCTGCCACAATAAGAGACTGATATGAATTAATGGTTTCACCAGTTTTACTGTATATATTCTTCTACAGTTTATTTAATAAATTCAAAAATTGAAGTGTTGCTGCTTTCTTATTCTGAATGCATAACTTCCTCAAAAAGACTGTTTCCAGTCATTTAAAAGTAAAAAAAGTGTATTTTACAATAGGAAAAGGGAGCACACCGCATTTCAAAATCCATTAAAATATAAAATTCTGGTTACAGGCTCAACAATCTGCCTAATTAGTTTTTTCTAATTAGCAGGATGCTCTAACCTCTTTAATAAGACTTCTGTGGACAGAATGTTCCATACTGGTTATCCATCTGAGGAAAAAACTAAACAAATACTTCTGAAGTGCAGCTAATAGAACAAATGTGGCTGGGCTTCATGGTCAGAAGGCTGCTCTGGCATGTAATACTAGCAATCTGCAAAAACATGAAATATTCTACCTTGGATACACTACTGCTCACGCTAAACACCCCTCCGGATTTCAAAGACAAAATCAAAGCTATTATATTCAAGCATCAATGAAGTTACAGTTTTAGACCACATACTGGAAGGCAAAATAAATAAAACAATATTTTAAAAAATAAAATTAAAAGCAAAATAAAATAAGCATGGACCAGACACCACAGAAAAGTGAACTGAAGAAATAATGGGAAGGCAAATACCACAGTGATGCTGTAACAACCCAGAGTGTGGTTGCAAAGCTCTTTGGCTGCACAGCAAAGCATTTGCTCAGTGCACACAGCTTTTGTATCTTCCTCTTCATCATTCAGAGCCTTAGTCTGTACCTAGCAATTAATAGGCAACAGTATTGTCTCCAAATCCCATTTTATCCAACAAAAAACATTTTCATTATTCCTCTTCAACCATGCCGCTTAAAAGCTATATGGGTTAAGAGAAATGGGGAGCCCCAGCAGTATCTGTGACCAGAGGAAAACTCTGGAGATAAAGAAAATCCAGTCCCCTGCTCCATTAGGAGTTTGCAGAGCAGCTGCTGAGCTTCATCTCAACAGCTGAAATATCCTTTATACTCCTTAAAAATGCAGGAAGCACACAAGCATCTCAAACTCCCTCCCTGCCACCAATTCATTCACCCCGATTCCACCCATGGCCCCAACATGTTGGTCTCATCACCCATCAGCAGACAGGAAAACTATTATACCCTTCACTTTTTTCCAATCAGTATCTAGGAAAACAAGAGCCATGTGCAAAATATAATCTAAGAACAGTCCCTTGAAAACCTCCTGCTAATGACAGGAGGTACAGAGGCACCATAAATATTGACTTCAAACACGCTGAGCCCCAGAGACCCCACGCACTCCACAATGTCAATGACCTTCCATGCAGCTGTTAGCATTGGAAATTAGGATTTTTCAAGTACAGATGCTTCCTTTAATGCTGAATTTATATTCCACTCATCATAGCATAGCGTGGTTAACAGTTGGACTTGATGCTCTTAGAGGTTTTTGCCAACCTTAACGATTCTGAGTCGATGATTAAAATCTAATATTTTTCTTCTGTACTAAAATGCAAAATTATATAAAAATATTTTCCAGTGTGTTTACACCAGGATGAGTATTAATTCAATGCATGACCACGCTCCAGGTTCTCTGCTCCATGTTAGAAAAAAAAAATGGAAGAAAATGTATGTTTTACTATTTCCAACTCATGATGCAATTTCCAATAATTATATTAGAATCTAGTTTTCCAGATTCTTTTGTGGCAAATTACTCTTTTCTGACACTCCTCCCTACCACTCCTGCCTATGGAACTTTTGAGGAAAAGACCTAAGGTCTGTGTTTATAGCACTTTAGACCTGAATGTTTAAACATCCACAGAAACCACTGAAAACCGATTCCAGACCAGGCTGGGCCCACAGGATCCTCTGCTGGTACAAAACCCCAGAAGAACAAGTTCTGCTGCAAACCAGATTCCATGTTGAGTAGATGGTAACACAACAGTCTGGAGGAGGTAAAGATGAGGGCTGTGTAATCAACTCCTCTTCCAAAAAAGCCTTTTGAATGGGCAACATCACTTGAGTCATCACTAACCACAACAGCCAGTCAACCCCACACAAGTGAACTTCTCCCAGTCAGGACCTTGAAGATTTGTGAAAACCACAGAGAAACATGAGGACACAAACTATTTGCTCCTGGGATCACTGAGAGTCACAAATACCAAGAGGCACCCAACATCTGATGGCAACTCAAGTTCCTCCCAAAGCACCTACCCACCTTTTTTCCTCCCACTTTGACACCCCACAGCTAAGACCTGAGGATGCAACAATAAACTGGAACCAACTTCAGCCTAGGATGATGGCAACAAAGAAGGAATTCAAGTGGTAAAGTAAAAACTGAAAAGAACCACAAGAAAATGGTCACTCTACTACCACAGAAAAGAAAAAAAACTTCAGAAAAAAAAAAAACTTCAGAAACCTGCCAAAATCACACCCAAAATCAATCTTTTCTTGCATAGTTTTAGTGTGTTTAGCAATATTTCTCAAAATTAATTTGGCAGATAAAATTTTTAACTGTTAGGTTTTTAATAAAATTGACTATCAGGAAATTTCTGCATTAAAAATAATTTAAAATAATTCATTTCCTCAAGGTTTAAGCATAGAGATGTCACCATGCATGCTAACTGCTCCATGTTTAGTCAGTTACAACTCTTCTGTCACAAGTAGGAAATGCATTTTGCACACAAGAGCCAAAGGCACTGTCAAACCTGCAGCAATCTGCAGAACATTTGGAAAAAAATGCCTGCAAACTAATTGTTACTAGATAATGGTCCCATTTATCATTCTTAAATTCCATCTTTAATTAAAAATGGGATATTCTCTTACATAAATAAAAAAATGCAGATGTTCTCAAATTACTGCCCTTCAATTTCTTTAGTTTTTCCATATATAATATACATAGAGTTAGTTATGTGTTCAGAATTTTTTCATATTATTATATAATATCTTAATAAATAAAGATTTTTCCATACTCTAACTAGATACATGTAATTTGCCATAGAGTATGCTATACTAAAAAATATTAGCACTTAAAGAAAATATATTAACAGAAATCAGTAAGAATATTATTTCACTGCAAAAAAAAAAGAATTTGAAATTAATTTTCTATTGTTCTACCCATAATAATTTATACCTTTTATTTTTAAAACATTTGGTAAATCACTAATTTAAAAGACTGATGAGTTGCATCAGGTAAGGTGGTGTGAGAGAAACATTAGCTCCACTCTAAATACATTTTTCTCCATATAATTCTTTGACATACTGTTAAAAGAAATGAATTCTTCCAGTTATACTGCAACAAGAAAAGCACATATTTGCTTTTGATGTTGTGTCCACTGCTGTTTCCTTCATTCTTTCTTCAAGTTGCAACTAGACGGAAATATAAATTCCAGCGTGCAACAAGTAAAATGGAAATTAAGAGAGCTAAAACAAAAAATGATGAACAAGAAGGCAAGGTTATAAACATAAACAATAAAAACAGTCAGTGCTCTGAAATGGAAAGCATTCTTTAAAATGACTGTGTCCACTGGACCATCAGAGTAAATGTGCAGGAGGAAGGGAGGAAAAGACAGGGACAAAGGACAAAGGCAAGAAAGGAAAAATACTTTCCAAGGGAATAAGGAAATTGTGGAAATCTTCATTACAGAACTGTAAACAAAAAAAGCCTTTCAGTTGCTTTGTATTCATCAAAGATATTCCAATTAATAGATGCAATTTATGTATTCCTAATTGTTTTTTGTAGGGAAGTTAAATTCATCACCATAATGAATCAAAGCCTACCAATACTTAAACTGAGATGTATTAAAGAGAAGAGGAAGAGAAAATAAATTAATCAAACTCTGATATGGGGAGTCAGAATTATATTATAATCATAAAATAAAATGTTTTCCATTGTGGCACAATTTGGCACAAAGATTGTAACCAAACTCCTGCCTAGGTATATGTTGTGTATTTAAAGAAGAAACAAGGTAATAATCCACAAAATTAAGTGGTTTATGTTTACACTAACATTTCTGGTTTGATAGAGAATGGCATTTATGAAGCAACTATCCATCCACAACCACCCTCACCCATGGTGTCTCAGCTCATACCAGAGTGGGCTCCAAGATTATGGCCCAAGTTCCTTGGATGGCACTACACCAGGAGGTGATGCCCTTGGAGAGCAACCAATGGACCCCAGCCTTGTTCCTAGGGACATTCAGTCTTGCAATCCCAGAGCAATCAAGAAGATAAAACCAGAAAAACCTTTGGCCATGTTTTCCATAGTGATCATGGACCTGGTCAGCACCTTCAAAATCTACACTGAAACTCATGGACACCCACAGCAGGAGGTAACAGCCCTCAGTGTTAGGGCACGAAAAGCGGATGTAGCAAAAGAATCCTGGAATGGTTTGGGTTGGAAGGGACCTTAAAGATCATCCCATTCCAAATCCCCTGCCATGGGAAGCTTGGTTGCTCTAAGCCCCATCCAAGCTGGCTCTCCAGTAGAGGCACATGGGATGAAATTGTTAAGGAAAAGCCTCTGGATTCAGTCTGCTGAAGACTGGAAACTGAGATGCCACAACTACCTGAACCAAGACTTTCAAACTTCAGTGTGTTTAGGTCAAGTTAAAGTTTACTAAAAAGAGCCCCCAAAAGTATTAATATTAATATTGGTGCTAAGGTAGGCCTTCTCCCAAAAATTGCTTTGCTAGTAACAGTTTGCACAATGTAAAATTCCTTTTCATTATTCATCAATTCACAAAACCCAGTCTAGTTGTGGGTACTCATTAGGAAAATAAAGAAAATTAGTTATTTATGACACCAGAACACAAAGCTATAAATCTAAAGCATGTGCAAAGCAAGTAACAGACAAAATTTGTAATATTTACTTCTTAGTAAAAAAAAAAAAAAAAAAACAAAGAATTTGAGATTACGAAAAAACAAAAGCAGCACCAAAAAATGGGGAAAAAAACCCAGTATTTTTCTCTTTACTAGATCTAAACTAAATCTTTTTTTACTGTCCCTTTGGAAGATCAAATTAGTGTTATGAGCTGGAATGACAATGAATTGTGGAAAGTATCATATTCTTTATAATATAGTAGTGTATATGTTTGTTATTTGAAAATAGAAATGTAATCCATAACTAATCTAGAAATAAAAAATATACACAGCAACCACTTAAAAGGACAGATAAAATCCTCATTAAAATCCTAAGTGCAGAAACACTGAATCATAATGCACAATTTCATTACATTTTACTGCCAGCAATGTAAATATCAATTCTCCAGGTGATTCATAAAATTCATTTTAGAAAGAAAAATAAGGATTTCACCCAGCATTTGAGAACATAAAGGAAAACACATGCTAGGGTTTGAAAACCCAGACTGTTCTTTCCTTCTCTCATCAGAATATTTTGCTGGAATTTCAGCAAATCTTTTACACATCAAACAGACAACTGCCATTTCACATTAGCACTTTGTACAGATCACCCAGCAGTCCCAGCCCGCGTCCTCCCCGGCCCCGCACCTCTCCCCGCATCGTCTTCATCATTCCCAGCTTACTTCTGCCAAAACCCAGCTCCCATATATACACTTCCCCTGACTTCAAAGGAAGGAGCCTGCATTTAAACTCATCTAAACCCTCTTTTAACTATCCAAATTGTGAAATTGCCTAGTAATGGGAGTGCATTTAAGGGGGAAAAAAATAAAAAAAAAAAAAAAAGCATGTTGGACAAATTAACCAAGTAAAGTTTTTGGAGGGAAGAGTGCATGTGGGGGTTTCCACACAAAAACGTAAAGAAAACCTGTCACTTTTAAAATGAATAGCTACCATCTGCCAGCATTTTATCTGAGGCAAAGTTGATTAATGCAAAGTGAATGTTTAAGATCACATTGCTGTCTGCCTGAATAAATTTCAGGTAGTTTACTTGGGAGGTTTTTTTGTCCTCTTTCTTAGAAGATTTTTTTGCTGTTCTTATTGGATCACCCCCTCCAAATTTTTCGGCAGCCAGAGCTAAGAATAAAAAAACATTTGTTCTTAAATCATGGTGCTGTACAAGGACTTTTGAGCACCAGAGCATTGTTTCTGGCCCTTCAGAGCAAGAGAATTCATCTCCTTCAAAGGGACATCCCACCTCCTTCATCAGCTTCACAAAAACTTTTCAGGCAGCCTCTCTCCATCACATTGAAAAGGAAATTTTCGCTGTCTGGTTGCGAGCAGAGAAACAACAGCAGTGCTGTTATCCTCAATAGGAAATGATTTTGCCTCTAGACCTGCCCTAATTTTTTACTTCATTTTTTTACTTTTTACCGGATTAAATCTTTTTTACCAATTATTTAATCACTCGCTTTTATACACTATCTTCACCATTAAAAAAAGAGCAAATCAATTATGACTCTAAACCTTTTTTCTGTTAATTTTCATACCTTGATTTATATTAGCATTCCGATAGAAATCATTCTTAAATCAATTTGATAATCCGATATCTTTCTCTCTCTGACCGATTACATTTTTCAGAAGTTTCCAGAACAGGTTTGGGGCGATATTAACCCAAATCAAACAAAACCCATTTTTTACACACATTCCCATGTTACATTTTTCCAGCATCAGATGGCCTCCATGTTCTCCCTCAGCAGAGAGAATTTCACACCCCTTATCCAGGCTGGGACACCCTCTATTATCCAGGGCTACAGCAGTGGAGGGCATCATCTGTGCTGAGTGGTGGAGCTTCGTGCCATTCCATATGGACGTATATTCTCTGTGCTTACACTCAAAGCTGGCTGGACACCAGCCAGCTCTGGTCAGGAGTCACCAAGTTGTTTTAGCTCAGTACATGGTGCCTGTGTCTCATATCTCAGTAGGGTTTATTGGTTGAGGCTCAACATGGTGCTAGGACGGCCATCTGGCCCCCGGAGCGGAGCGAACTCCCAGCCAGCTCCCTCCGGAGCGTGGGCAGGACAAACGTGTGTGCGGTTGCACCAGCCCGTGTGAACTAACCTGGGTGAACTCAAAACCGTTTGTTCAGGGGGAAAAAAAGAACGTGAGCAAGTTTAGCACTAATGGAATTAAAGAAGTAATGACCCTTTGTTCAGTGAGGGAGCGGAAAAGCAGAGAGCGGGGTGAAGCAGGGGCTCCCACACCTTCCTTTGGGCACCTCCACAATAAGGTGAGAATATGGAGATTTTTACTCATCAGCGAGTTACACCCACATGGTATTTTTAATAAAAAAAGTGTTTAAGGCCAGCTTGGATAGGGCTTGGAGAAACCTGGTCTAGTAGAAGATGCCCTTGTCCATGGCAAAGGGGATGGAATGATATGGTCACCTCCAACCCAACCCAGTCTGTGATTATGTGTTTCTAGGAGACCTGAACCCTGTCCTTATGGGATACTGGATATGACATTTAGTCACCTTGTATATTCTTGCCTTTACATCAGCTCATCCAAGCACAAGGGATCTCTAGGAGCACATTCCCTTCCTGTCCAGGAACACATTCCACTGTGCCCCACACAAAACTGCAGTTAAAACACAAAGAATAACAAAAACATGGGGTGAAACCCAAGACAACCTCTGGGCAGAAAATTATTCAGTGACTCCAAAGAGATGAGATACGTCCCATCTTCAAATGCAGTGAATCTGAGCAGTAACATCAAAATACACACTCTTACCAGTTAATGCTATCAATGAGGCTTATGTTTATTCACCTATATATAGAAGCAAACACCGTAAAATACCTTATTTTAACTAATGTACTATTCATACATACAATTTATCTATTCCTTACCTGAACATTATGAGGGTCAAATTCTAGGACAGCCTCTAATGCAGGACAAATTACTGCAGTTCCTACAAAGATTATATAAACATTTCCAGTATTTTACAGAAAGATGTAAACAGGCAGGAATGTTTCCAGCACAAATGGGAACATTCAGATGGGTATCTATGTATTCAGATTTAATGAAATTTGCCCTGCCCTGCTTTGAGTTACATCCCCAAACACCTTCTCCAGGGCATGCAGGGACATTTCTGAAAACAAAATATCTAGAAAACAGATAAGTCCTCAACCTTGTAAATGGTCACACATTCCCACAGTGTTATGTTTTCAGCAGGATTGAACTACTCACTGGAAAAAGAATTTTAAAGGTTGCTTTTTTTAAGATATTTAGGGAACACAGCTCACCATTTAGCAAAGAATTCACTCTATAATAATGCATTTTCTGCTTATAGAATAGAACAAAAGCATCAGCTCTAAAACAGTCTTAAATCTAGCAGATTTAATAGAATATTAAAAAAAAAATCAAGAAATAACCACATCTACATTATATACTGTTGAAATAAGACTCTCCTTTGCTGAACACCACCCCCAGGTTTGTTTTTTTTTTCCAGAGTTCTATTAATTGAAAACAATAATTTGTTTTCTCTTTTGTAAAACATAAAAAGCACAGAATTTGTCTTTAAAATATAGTTGTCAGATATCAAGGGGTATATATATGCTAACATTTACCCTAGGGGTATTTCAGGGCTAGAATCTGTTACAAATAAAATCTTTATTCATATGAACAGCTACCTGGGGGGCAATACTGAATGTTATACATAATATTTATATATATATATATATATATATATATTTATATATTTAAAATACTATAGCAGTGCTATTAAAACACACTGGAAGCTACACTGAATTTAGTCATTCTGTTTTACAGTCCTATGCTACTAACTTTTTGGAGATTAAATTACTTTCTGTAGAGGATAGCTCCTAAAATATAAACTCCTTTCATCTAATGTGTCATACCAGTATTTTGCTACCTGTAATTTAATAGATTGCTCACTATAATAAAGATAATAATTACAGGAAAAAGAAAAGCATTTTTGTTTCTCATTAAATTGTGCAACAGCATTTTCATATTTGAGAACTTTCACTGAATTAAGAATTTTAAAAAGGCTAAAAAAAAATCTTTTTTTACATGCTTTCTAGAATTACAGAATAGTTGCTGTGTGCTATGGAAAACAACTTTAGGCTAAAGATCAGACACCCACATTTATCAAGAAGCTGAAGCTGTCTGAAGAAGTTGGGAGACAAAGCAGTGAGCACAGCCAATCTGCAGAGTGCCAGCAGCCTGAGGAGGCTCTGCTGGACCTTCCAAATCCATGGAATGAAGATAATATCCCACCAACTGCTGACAAAACTCTCAGATGGTTGAAAACCTTGTCTAGAGAAAGCAGACAGTAATTCCTCCCTTTTTCAGTGCACTTCAAATGCTGTGATTTGGAAACTGCCACTACAGGAATGAAACTCCTTGCACCAATGCAACATCCAAACACCTTCTTTCCAATTAAGGAAAAATCATCTGTGACTCTGAGCAATTAAAATTCAGTCTGTGGCTGCTGCACATCAATCTGTGTGATCATTCCAAGATCTCTAGGCAAGTGATCCACCTTTAAATCCTCCTTCTGGCCTTCTGAGTTGAAGGGATTCTGGATGCTTGGGCTTCCCATTCCTCAGGGTTCCCATGCTTCTCTCAGGAGATGACAGAAAACATGAGCTGGTTTAACACATTGCTCGACAAAGCCAAGAAAACAGAAAAGCAAAACTTTTCTGGAGAAATGCAGCACAGATTTTGCATGGGAATTAATAAATCCAGGCAGTGCTGCAGATCAAACACTGAGGGTCCAATATCTTCCGTAACAGCTCTGCGTGCTCCCCGTGGAGGGTGAGGACACCTTCTCCCTGTGACAATCCCAGGGAGATCTCCACGTTCCTGGGAACATCATGTTCCTGCTCACCCAGAGAGCGGTCATACAGTTCACAAAAGTAACATTAAATGTCCTGTTCGTTACCAACTCAACTTTAGTTTGTGCTCAAGGGAGGACCCGTCTGTTCTCCGATAAAAGAATTAGCAAGTTCATCACAGAAACTCTCTGCTTACTGCAGTGTCTGAATTTAACATCTACAGCTCTGTACTGCATCCTTTGTTTCAAAAGCACTTTTTAAGACTACTCCTTAACTCTCTGAGTGTCACATTTAAACAAACAAACCTTCCTGCTCCCAAAAATCAGTTTATATGGATACAGTCCTGTAAACATATCCATACTACTTCTCTAAAATACATCTAACATCATACTGAACAGCATCGGTATTACTTCTCACACAGACCGGGATCTTGAAATAAAGTACTGTTTGAACATAGAGATTTAGTAAGGCAGCTCCGTTATCACAAGTGTTTGCACTTGAAATATCCGTGACCTTTCTGCACTACTAAACATACAAATAAAAACAAGGTATTTATGAAACGTCACGTTTACGGAAAGCAATTGGAAAAGAAAGGGGTTTTTTTTCTGTAAATAATATCAGTATTATAAGTAATGCAAATTTGGTATTTTCCATGACCTCCTAAGAAGGTTGAAATATTTAAGTGTGCAATTCCAAACATGCAGTATTGCCAGTTAGCAATTTAATTTTTTTAAGTCTTTACAAACTGCTACCTGGGAAGCTGATCTTCAGTGCTTATTAGAAAGCTTAGAAATAACAGAATTAAAATTAATTTTAATCAATGTGTTTTCTAATATGACAGTAGTCATCCTTACTAGGTTGAATCTGATGCACTTATACTTTCAATTTAATAAAATAATCAAAACATTCAATTACAAAACAAGCATTAAAAATGTGCAAGTAAAGTAGAAGGTACCTCTAATCAGTTTTCCTCTCACCAGCCATATCAGCCCTTGATCCTAAAATTTTATGCTGCCTGCGAGGACAAGGTACAAATTCTATTTTAACCATCGCATCTTTGTCAACTTTGACTGTTTGATTCCCTCTGCTCCAACCCGAACAGCACCAGCAAAGAAAACGCTTCCCTCTCCTTAAGATGCTCCATTGGTTAGATCAGATTTATTTGCTGTCAGTAAAGGTTGTATTTGCACATAAGTCTATGACAGATTGCAAGTTTATTAACTTCAAGTGAGTTTTCAGGCTGCTGGGTTGAGATTTTTTTGTTGGGTTATTGGGTTTTTTTGTGGGATTTTGCTTTTTTTGTTTTTTTTGTCAGCGCTCCCTCCCCCTTTCCCCAAGATGTGGGTTACTTGACAAATTGGAGTTAAGTTATCTTAGGTCAATGTAACTGTAAGTTAAACTAATGAAGTGTATGTCTATGAGTGATGTCTGATTAGTTTAATGCAGTTAGTGCTGGACAGCTTGGGCTGCTGACCTTGAAGGAACACAGATAACATTGTGATGCGTTGGAGGATGTGGTTGTGATACAAGACAAATTTACATAACAGTTTGTCATGTACACTCCTCCAAAACAAAACTGTTGCAAAAAGAAAGCAAGAGAAAACCAACACTAAATGCCTCGCACAAGACAAAACGGGAAAAATTAATTATAACATTTGGCTTGAGGTGGGAGATTATTTTAAATGGGAGCCAAAAGCAGGCACAGGAAAGGTGTACATTTACACAATGTGTGTTCCAAGATGTCTTAGACATTGTCCTGGGTAACACTGAGAAAATCCAGCCTTCTAAGCACAAATCTGCTCTTGAAAAATTATATTCCTTCCTCAGGAAGCACCTACTCACTCACAGTAAAAAATACCAGACCCAGTTCTGAACTGTGACTCGCTGGCACATCATTCAGGTGTGCTCAGAGTCCTCCTGAAGTTCATTCTGCAGCTGCTTGTGCTAAAGAACCCTGTGCATGAACAGTCTCTCCCCATGAAGGTGCACAGTCCCCACACAATGTTCTGCATGCTGTGAGCAAAGCTCTATCTCACTGCTCCAGACAATCACCTTGCCACATCTCATCTGATCAGGTAGGCCAAGCAAAACTGCTGGGTTTAGAGACAGCTTGGCTCTGGAGGGGCTGATTCTCACTATGTGATAGCTATCTTGTCGACCTAAATCGCCTGTTTTTATCAGCCCAGGTTCTAGCTGATGGAAATTTGCTACTTACATAAACGTATAATTGACACCCACAGTTGCTGGCAAGTTACTGAACCGGACCATCATTAAGATAAATCTGCTCCCTTAATCCTGCAGGTCAGCCTGAGCAGGACACTGATAAATCAGACTTGCTAATAGATACATGGGAGGGCACGTGAGGAAGCTTGCAGTGTTCACATCTGTGCCATCTCTCAGCCTAATCTGTGAAGCACAGTTTAAACCTTTGAGAATGAGTGAGCTCACATGATAAATTTCAAATAAGAAATACACATACATGTATAGACATGAGGTATCCACATACTGAGAGACTCGCGGACTGGAGATGCAAGACAAAACATGTAATTTCTCAGTTATAGCCCAAGAAGAAAAACTTGTGATGCCCACTGCACGTCCCTAATTGCTCCCACATACACCCTTGCATACAAACGAGGAGTAAGTTGAAGAGACCTGGTTGAAGGCATCTGTGTGATTTGAGTTTAGAAATTATTCAGCTCCTTGGTTACCTGTAATTCGAACTTGTTGGCACTGTTTGCATGAAATAAAGAGCAGAAGTCCGTGCCTTCCAATGCCACTTCTTGGCTGGGAGTGTGCAGAGGACACAATCTTCTTGCAGCTCTTCCTGGAGAAGATCCATCAGCTGTTTGTGGGAGCCACCATAAAAGGGTTCAATGAGAAGGACACTCATTTTCCAAGTACTTCAGAACTGTCTGAAACCTGAAAATGAAAATAGAGAAGTATTTTACTTTAGAAACATATCTTTCTTTTTATTATTATTGTTACTACTTAAGAAAATTATATTGGAAAAAGAAATAAATATACTCCAAGGCCTTGTAATATAATCCTTAATATTATATTAATGAGTTTACTTCAGAAAAGGCTACTTAGCAATTATGATGACTAGATTATTTTGACCTTTCAAAGATACTGCCTGTAAATTTTAAATGAATGAAAATGTGCAAGACTTAGGAAGACATATTTTCAATGTATGGGTTTGTTTTCAATCCGATATTTAAAAACAGCTTTGCTTTACACACTAACTCCCTGATACGGTCAATTATTCCATAACTTAGGATGTAGCTTATTCATTCTAATACAGGTTTCCCTCCTTTTCCTGGTGGCAAAGAAAATTAAAGAGCAATTCAAATACACTTCAGCCAGTGATTTGGGTAGGAGACAAAGGCAGGGAGCAACTTGAGGAGATGCAGTTGGGGCATCCCCCAGGACACCCTCCTGCATTGCTGGGATCACAACCCCAGCAACAAAAGGAGACATAAACCACTTTATTTCTTCTGAGTACTCCAAAGTGGGTGGAAGAGAACACTAGAGGAGGCTCAAGGAAGCTCTGAGACAAAAAGCCACAGAGCTGCTCACAAACAGGATGCAGAACGTGCTGCCCAAAGCGAGGGGACAGATGAAAACCCGGTGACTATTGCTCATCGCCCTCATGAGTCACACCCTTGGGGTACTCAAAAGCTGCTTTTCACATGCTTCGAGCAAAGCCACCACACACAAAAGCTGAAAGCAAAACCCTGAAAGGTGTTCACCATCCACAAACACCTCTCTGATGGTTTCCCTCTCAACATTCCCTAAGAATGATGGACTCCCTGCTAAACTCAGTTGCTCCAGACTCGTGTTTGACACTGTCCATTGCAAGACCTTACATCCATTTCCTGACCTGCAATTTCTAGTGGTTTCAGACTGTAATCCTTATCTTACCAAAACCTCTGGTGACAAGAAGTGAGAATTCAACAGAGAACTACATACTCTCCTGAAAATCTCAATCATCATCTCAACCAACCATAGTTGAGAAATTTAGTTCGATTCAAGAGCAGGTTGAAAATATTATGTATTTTGTAATCAGAGGGCAGAAAGCAAACAAAAAGCCTTTTAAGTGCAGTGTAGCTATCATAAGATCAGTTAACCAGCAACAAAAATCCAAACACTGAATCAATTTAATTGGCAGACAAAATATAAGAAACCTTTAGGTCGTTTTTTGTTGCTGGCCCACCTTGGTGCCAGATGAAACAGTGATGGAGAGCTTCTGGGTCATTACAGAACAATCAGCAAGAGAAAAAACATTCCATGCTACAACTTTATTGTCTTAATCCAGCCCGGATTCAGGTTATAATTTGCTCTATTATTCACTTCTCCAAAATATTTCAAATAAATGATTTGTTTTAACAAATACATTCTTTGCAAAGCCAAAAGGAAAGCCATCTGGAAGTAGATACTTCACTCCATTTTGGAGCTTGCTTCTTTTCAGGTAGCAAAGCAGTTTCTGATCTCTTTTCCACTGACCTAATTTCAAGAAAATCACACTTTTGAGATCACTGACGTTTTCTGAATTTACAATGATGTAACCAAAATCATAATCTCTCCTCCAAAGCCCTTTTGGAGTCTGCAGGGTAATAACTGCTATAAAAACACAAGCTGTGGTTTAGAATCTGCACTATTCACCTAAAGAACAATTTGTAATTAATCATGCTATGCTTGTCATCAAATGCCACCGAAAATTTAATTCAAGGGACTAAAGGGAAGTGTTTTATAAATTCAGCCCCTAAAAACGGGGGTATGTGAAGAGTTGGTAAATGCCACTGAGTCAGTCACTCGGGGAGGCTTGCAACTAATTTACAAATCATTAGCAGTATCAGTAATAAAGCAATTTGTTCATGAAGCATCTGATCAGATCACACTTCACCAGACTAGTTCTGAAACTGGTTTTATCACCAGGTTTAGCTGAACCCACACTGTGCTCTTTGGTTTTATTTTGCACCAGTTTTCACTGTTCATCCCTCACGGGAACAGAGAATGACTGTACGTGCTGACGGTAAGAGATTGCTCAGTCCTCGTGTTTCCTCCTGCTTAAAGACCCTGACATTTAGTTACTTATTCTGCATTTACCTACCTTTAGATCTATTAGGGAAACTGCAATACACAAGTATTACTATACAATAAACCTCCTTTGGCTATTTGCATTGGGAAACTGGGTTGAATCGTGGCTGTGTCATGGAGTGGGTGTTAAAATAGCTCTTGATATGTAATTCTTCACAATAACACTCATAGACCCTGTGGCAGCAGCCCATGAGGGTGACAATCAGCAATGACACATTTTTTTCAGAGACGACCTAAAGCTCAAAGGTTTTCTTACAAAACTCACTCGCTCCAAAAAATGTAGGTACTGCTTATTGAAATCCTCACTAGCACTTGTAGGATTCTGTTGTTGTGTGATCTCTATATATTACCAGCAATATACAACAAATTCAATTCAGAAAAAATGTTACCATGTTATGTAAGAAGCAGTAAATGGTTTATTTTATTCTCTTTTGTTGTTTGTTTTTTTTTTTTAAATAAGATGCTGCCTACATAAGATACTACTAAAGGATAATGGCAATATAATATATGTCACATTCACTTCAGGGCTTGACTACGATGAAGCAACTAAAAAGTCAATAAATCTTCTGTTTTTAAAAGATACACTGATAATGCTAAGGAAATTATATTACATATAACTAATAATTTCTTGTACTTAGAAAGACACAGAGGAGGTAGGACATGGTTGTTTGGCTCATATTTCACCCACATGACTTCCAGTTTTGCTCACATACAAAAATAACAGCTATTATTTTTGCTTTATTTCCCTTGACCCAGCCAAGTTAAGGTAAATATGTACCATAAACTCCTCAGAGGTCTCCAAAAGACACAGCTGATAAATGGCCTGAGAACATTCACCGTATCTGATGGAATGCAATCCTCAATTAAATATAAATCACTCCAGGTATTCTTTTCCCCATTTCAAAGAAAACAACAAATATTAGAAAAACAGAACTGCTTCCCCTTTCTCATTACAGTATTTCCTCTCTGGAGCCAGCAATCCTGGGTGTTCCTCAAACAGCTCAACCCCATCCACACGGCTGCAGGATACTTTCCTTTGAAAATTTCCTACTCTGTCTTTACCATACAGAGCAGCACATTCCTCAGGATACACATTACACATCTGAAAAAAAAAAATCCTTCCAAGTGGCAACAGTGTCCAAATGACATGACTAATACAGAGGTATACTGAAGTACTGAGAAGTGTAGGTGGGTAATTAGGTGCTGTCACAAAGCCAGCCGCTCACAGTGACATTAAGCCAGGACTTTTGTCACTTGCTGCAGCTCTACCCCACACTGAAACATGGCAAGTGATGGAGTCTCTGAAAGGGCCACTGCTGGTTGAACCAATAATTTCCTTTTAAAAGGAAGTCTGAGTACTGTACAGAGTAATAAATAAAAATTATCTTTAAAGGCATGGAAGAATTAACTGTTCAACCAGCCACAAAACCATGCCTTCTTTTTAAACCCTAGGTGAATGCCAACTTAGATATTTTCGTTAACCAACCTAGGCAGAGAAAACCCATCATTTTCCACAATTTATTAAAGAACACACGTTTACTCTTACATGCAGAAGTGTGGTTTCACAAACATCAGTACAGCTCACATCAGGAAGCCATAATTAGCTCTGTTCATTGACGTACTCAGACAACATAAATTACAGACCACGTCTGAATATCTGTCCAACAAAACAGCTGAGCAACCATCCAAACTCAAAGGAATAATTGTTAATATATTCCACAGGTAGAGATCTACTATTAGTTACAGGAAATAAGGTATATGGTTTCAGTAATGATTGTTTTAACCGTCACAGTCCCACACATATGAGAAATTTATTCCACCACCCTATCCGAGCACACGTGGTTCAGAGTCTCATAACTCAACCCACTGCAAAACCCACCAGGTACAACCTGTGGACATTAACACACTTAAACCTTTGATGGTTTCACATAAACTCGCTGTGATGGCTCACACAGGCAAAAAAATTTCCATGTTGCACGTTGCAATAAAATGAAATTTTCCAAAGGACTTTTGAGAGTCCTTTACCTTTCCTCCTCTGTCCCTTCTCCTTCCCATCCTTACCTGAAGGGGGGATGTGCTGTAAATACACACACACAGATTGAAAGAGCCTGCACTGCCCTCCCACTCATGACAGTGACTCACCGAAACCCCAAAGCTGTACCTTAAACACAATCACATCTTAAGGTTTGACCAAAATTTAACTTGTCTCTAGACAACCCAAAAGTACCAGTTCTGAGATTTGTCATTACTGAACTGCATAAGCGAAAATGACAATTTGTCTTTTATATAAACCAACTGGAAAAAGCAAGAAATCCTCCACTTCTTTTGAGAATGTGGTAAACCAAAATCGTTCACCTGTGTATTTGGATTGGTGAGCAGCAGTAACATTTATTTACTGGTGACACCCATAAACCACAGTCTGGCCCATGCACACAACCTGAGAGCTGCAAACACCTACAGAATGCCAAAATCTACCATTACCTGGAGGCAGCAAGGAATGAAACTTGCATGGCTTTCCTGGCCTGCTTTGGTTTCACTAAAATATCACGTCTCATTTTTACTGTACTTATGATCTACACATACAGGGAGTGACAGAACGAGGAGAATAGCTTTAAAATGAAGGAAGGTAGGCTTACACTAGAAACTGGGAGGAAATTCTTCCCTGTGATGTTGGAGAGACCCTGGCACAGGTTGCCCACAGAATCTGTGGCTGCCCCTGGATTCCTGGCAGTGTCCAAGGCCAGGCTGGACAGGGCTTGGAGCAGCCTGGGACAGTGGAAGTTGTCCCTGCCCATGGCAGTGGTGGAACTGGATGAGGTTTAAGGTCCCTTCCAACCCAAACCATTCAGCGACTCTATGATGCAATCAGAATTGCAAACAACATAATTTTTAAAGAATTGGTTTGCTCTTAATCAAATTGTGAGAACTGCCAGGTTCAGTTCTTATGTCTGTGTTTTCAACCCTGAGATGGAGTACCAGGAATTGGAAATCAAAATTTTTAAGACGTCCCATGGCTATCAATCCAAGAGACACTCTGACACAAGAGACAGTTAAGGCTCCTTTTGGAGTTTATGCATTTAGAAAGTTAACGTGCTGTAAAATTTGCACATTACCCTGAGAATGCTAAGTTAACAATATTGCTATAAATCCTTAGGAAAAAGATGTTAATGCATATGTAATGTATGCATTTTAAAACTCTGAATTTAAACTGTTTTACTATTTTATCCAGGCAAAGACACTAATGACCTTCATAATTTTCTGTTGTAAATTAAATTTGTTTTTCCCCAGCTACAGCAAAGCAAAAAAAAATTAATCCCTAGAATTTTATTTTTACCTTCTTCGCTGACACAGTCTGAGACCACCATAAATACTTTGCATCTATACTTCTAGCCATCCTCAATCAACATCTTTGAAGATCTTAATCTATACTGAATAAATTATTGCAATTTATATTTTTTTTCCAGTGGAGAAAGACATCTGTGCATCACATTTATAGTTAACTCAAAACCACAACAGTCAAAGCTACCTCTGTGGGGAAGCCTCTATCCCCCCATGGAGCACAGCGTTCCAAAGATATATTTTCAGGGAAATTTCCCTGACTGATGTGCTGATCCTTCAGTACTTTGAGAATGACAATTACAATATGCAACTTGGTTCTTTTGTGTCTAATTGACCTCCTAAATTTTATACACAGGACTAAATAATACTAAGGAGAGGGTATGAGGGATACTCGGTACTCTGTAAAATCCTTTCACAAATTCAGATTTACAAAGGCAAATTAAGCATTGTTGACATTTAATTAGGATAAAATCTTCCTCCAAAGAAAGGCAAGGTAGAAGGGGAAAAGACACAAAAAAGGTGTGATGGAGAACCAGGATGATGCTCTGCCAAGGAAACAACTACAGCCACCATCATCCACCACCAGGAAACCCAAATAACTCTTCCACAGGCTTTGTTCCTCTGTCTCCTCCCTTCAATGGTCCAAATTGATTTACAGAAGTTAACATGAATATGCTGCAGAAGATATTAAATAATTATCTTCACAAGAAATTTTACATTATTTTGAGACGCTCTTCTACCACTAACAGGATTTTTTTTTGAACAAGGTAAAAAAGAAATACAGCACTAATATGAGAGTATAACCTCATATGAGAGTATGCCAGGTTTGCAATTGGATCTGAGAGAAAATTAGTTATTCTGATTTAACAGTTAATTATCAGCTCCCATTTGCCATGTAATTCAGAAGCCTGGAAAAATGAAAACTGATTTTAACAGAGACTGCTAAAGTTAAATGATATGTTGGCTTTATCCAACTTATTTGCAGTGTGTTTACAGCACATGAAGGATCAATAGAGTTTACAGGACTCAACATTTCCAGTGCTGCACCTATGACTATAAATTTGATAGCACTGGTGATGCTGAAGGCTTACATTAGGTTTAAATAGATGAAGGATCCTTGATTTAGAGTATCTCCGAGAGGAGAGGGAACTAATAGGTGTGGTAATGGGAGATGTAGCACTATTTTTAAACTTGACAGGAGACATATTAGTTGCTAGTTCCCTATTATAGAAAAAGTCTCAGTCTGGTAATAATGGGCTGGCATTTTGAAATTCCTCCGATTTATTAGGAATATGATGAGAAATGTGCTCCACACGCTCTGAGCTTCAGACCAGCTTCTGTACAGAAGGTAAGAATTACAATGTGCATTCATGGTCAGTTTAAAGAACATACGTATTCATTTTTAAAAAGTCACAAATATTTTAACTGATTTTATTTGAAAGGCACAGTCTACAGTGCATATTAGCTGATTGATTAAAAGACAAAGCACTTGCTAGAAGCCATCATTAGTCACTCTGTGAGGTAACAAAAATCACATCAAAAATTTTATTTGCTTTCCCCAACGAAATTGAAGTAGCAAAACACTAAATGAAGACCACTCTTTGGTCAACAGAATTTGGGATTGAGAAATTAAATTGCTCTTGTACAAAAGCTGGAATTCCAAGAGTTAATTTAATCATTAGGCTTGGTAGCCTGAGATGTTTGGTACTTGAGTGGGCACAAACCAGATTTCTTTTGCAGTCAGGTATCCCTTTGAATATGTGATGAAATGATCTGCATCTTCAGTCACACCTTGAGTCCACAAAAAGGATGGAACAAGATCAACTGTCAAATGGAGCTCAACTGTGAAATATCAGGGAGAGGTCCCACATACAGGAGCAATTCTGAGGGCAGGTGGCCAGACAGCCAACTCCATCTTGAGCTACACCCAAAGCCATAGGGGCAGCAGGTCCAGGGAGGGGATTCTGCCCCTCTGCTCCTGTGAGATCCCAACCGCAGACCTGCATCCGACTCTGGGGTGCTCAGTACAAGAGAGATGTAGAGTTGGTAAAGCCGGGCTGGGAGAGCTGGGGGTGTTCACCTGGAGGAGAAAAGGATGCAGAGCTCAGAGCCCCTGCCAGAGCCTAAAGGGGCTCCAGGAGAGCTGGAGAGGGACTGGGGACAAGGGATGGAGGGACAGGACACAGGAACAGATTCACACTGAGAGGGTTAGATGAGACATGAGGAAGAAGTTTTCCCTGTGAGGGTTGGCAGGCCCTGGCACAGGGCATCCAGAGAAGCTGTGGCTGCCCCTGGATCCCTGGAAGTGTCCAAGGCTAGACTGGATGGGGCTTGAAGCAACCTGGGATAGTGGAATATGTCCTGCCCACAGCAGGAGGTGGGAGCCTCCTGGATGAACTTTAAGGTCTCTTCCAACCCAAACCATTCTGTGATACAAAGCTCACAAAACATTTCAGTAAGATTACTTCAAAATTTATTTCAACCATGATGGAAAATGAACTTCCAAAGCAGAGCCAAATGTACCTGCCTTGTTTTTCACCTCAAGACCTGCAACTACATGAGCACAAAAAGGGCAATCATGAGGATTTTGCCAGCCTATGAGATCCTTCATCAAGGGAAGAGAATAAATGATCAAGTTATTGTTTGTAAGATGCAACATTGAAGTACTGGATCCCCACAGCAGCATGGGGTATGATGCTCTTGGGTATGATGCTCACTAAGCAACTTCAAGGCTGAAATGTTACATGTACAAAAGAAGTCCTCAGTCTTACATATTAAGTACTAAAATTCAACTGATGAAGATTTTTGGTCTTTCATTTGCCTCTTTTCAGCTCAGGAGAGAGCTGAACCAGGGCTTCATGCTATGAAGCCATGAGAAGAGAAATACCCTCATTAACTTCTGTGCAGCCAGCACCACATTATGGCTTTTAGAAACCACTCAAAAGCTCTCAGAGTCAATAGCAAACATCACACAATACTGAATGAGGGCTTCATACAGCACTGAACATTTTTCCATGTTAACAATATTTATATCTTATTTCCAACTTGACATGCAGATGACATGTTACCCACACCAATTTATAAATACAGCACAATAGGAGTTGCCAATTTGATTTAGTGGTGCAGCACCCTGTTTCCTGTAAATAATTCCCCTAGCAGGCTTTGACTAAGCCCTCTGAAAGGGCTCTAGAAATATTAAAGGCTCCAGATTCTGGCCAAAATGCTTTCTGACAGCTCACTGCAAGTGTTCCCCAGCATCTCTGCTGACCCAAGAATAGCAAATTTAATGACTTAAGTCACTTGTTTCCATCCTCTTGTGTGCAGAGTTTGCAAATTACTTCAAGGATTGGCTTAAAGCAACGAAGAAAAGCATATTCATACATTTTATTTTACTTCACAAGTATCAGAAAGTTAAGGGGTCTGCCTCCTCCACTGGGAAGTATCTATGGATACACACATTGCAGAAAGCTGAAAAACACTGACACGAGTTAAATAAACATGTCTGGTATCATCTGCCAATTGAAATGGTGAGCATTGCAGGAAATATTTGTTTTCCATGAATAAAAGCGATACACAAGCATCTCAAAACAATCTGTTTTGGAAGGTTATTTTGGGTGTTTTGTAAACAAGTTTAGGTTCTGAGCTGATGTTTTCAAAACAGATACTGCAAAGCGAATAAATATTCATGTCTGGGGGAGACCCTAACAGACATTAAACAAGTGTGTGGCCCTTTTTAACAGTGCCACAGATAAAGCAAGGCAAGGACACTCAGAGAGGACATCAAGATGTAAATTTTTTCCTTGAAGTTTCTCAGATGGCTGAAAAGTGCCATTAAAATCATCATGTTCAAAAAACCCTGGGCCTTAAAAACTTGGCTTTTATTGTACATAAGAAAATCTGCCTATAACCCACAAACAGCACTGTAGTCTTTAACAAAAAGAATTTTAAAAAGGGATTTTTTTTACTTGACTTCATTATAAATCATGAATGTATCAGTACAACTCACTTAAGGTTTTCAGCTTTAGGGTCACTTGGGAATCATTTTTGCACCTATGTAAAAAGAGAGTCTGAAAACCATTTACTGTGCTTGAGCAACTCAAAAAACTTTTCTTCAAAATCTGAAAACTCATATCAAATAAAACATCCTGCTCAACAAAACCAAAATTATGCTGTCACTTACCAGCTCCTTCCACTTGTACCACCACACAACCTACAGAACCTGGAAAACGGCTCCCACACACTGGTACAACACTAAGAATCACTGAATAGTTTGGGTTTGAAGAGACCTTAAAGGTTATCTTGCTCCAACCCTGTAGGCAAGGACACCTTACACTAGAGCAGACAGCTCCACACCCCACCCAGCCTGGCCTTGAAGACTTCCAGGATTTAGAGTCCAGGAACATTAAGTGTGGTTTATAATGGCCATGACTACAGGGGAGCAGAGAACAAAACATATTCACTGCAGGGGTCAGAGCTGAAGGAACTATTTTAAAGTTGTTACTGGAAGATCCAAACTATTTAAAGTTCAACTGGCTATTAGTAGGTGCTCTTGCTGACAGTTCTGATAAAAATCCTAGAAATACCATTACAAGGCAACTGCAAGAAACCATTCACACCTCACACACGCAAGGTCTGTGCTTAATATTCCCACTTCTTCATTTCAAAGCCACAAATATCACAGCCTTTGCCAGCAAGTTAAAAATCTGTTCTGATTCCTACTAAAGGCATCAGGGCTGTGCAGTTACTCTGGCCATTGGGAAATTTTTGGCAATACCCCCAGTTAAGCATTCACAGCAGCCGTAAGCAGCTCGTGGAGGCCTGGAGAACAACAGCACATGGACAGTTTGGAAATACCTCTGTAATCAGGGCAGTGCTACCTCACAACAGTTCCATGGGCAGTCAGACCCACAGCGAAGCTACAGCTGAAACTTCTGGTTATTTTCCATGACCATGGACCTGTCTGAGTAGATCCAGAAGAGGTCACAAGGACACTTCAAGGGCTGGAGCCTCGCAGCTCTGGATCCAGGCTGGGAGAGCTGGGGGTGTTCACCTGGAGAGGAAAAGGTTCCAGGGAGAGTTCAGAGCCCCTTTTGGTGCCTCAGGGGTCTTCAGAAGAGGCTTTTGGGACATGAGCCTGGAGGGACAGGACACAGGGAATGGCTCCAGACTGACAAGAGAGTAAGGTTAGACTAGAGATTTGGAGGTGCTTTAGTTATAGAGATAACATTAAATCTATATTTAAATCACTTATTTATGCTGTGATTTTCAAAAATCATTTTTATTAAGTGGATCTGAAGCCAAGAAAAGCGTTCCCCAGGCCTTACCACAAAGTGAACGATGCAGATCTTCCTGAATATTTTCCGATCCCATCTTCCCATCAGTGTCTAAGCACAGACTAATCCCACAAAGCTTTGTAAGCAGTACATACTTGAAGGTGTTCATGAAACTGATTTAGCCCCACATTTAAGGCAGAAGTAAACCTGGAAGACACTCTCCCCCTTTGACCACTGAAGATAAAATATAATTATGAGAGAGGGGAAAGGGCAGGAAGGAAAAGAATAAGTTCCCTTCAAAAAATAGACATTTGGAAAAAAAAACACAGGCGGGGTACCCAAAATAACAAATAGCAACTGAATGTTTTGAGAGAAGAGAATTATTTCCACCTATCTGCATTGATCACACACACTTGCTTCCACTGACAAGAACGTAATCCAAACTCTGCCTGTTCATCTCAAAGTGGTTATGAAGCCATGTGTGAGGTGCATTCAACATCCTCTAAGATGAACAGAATCTGTTTTGCATGCCAATATCCCTGGAGAGAGCAATATTCATGCAAGATGATTCAAGCTACTCTTCAGAGCTGCAGCACTCTGCCTCCCCATTGAAGCTCTGAATGAGCATGGGCAAGAGAGATCCATAAACCATTTTTCCTAGAGTCTATAGATGGTTGGTTTCTTAACACTCACGGAAACATCTTCTTGGGCATTAACAGAATGACTTAGAAAAAAGTCTGCTTTTTCTCTTTAGAGCTGAGTTTCTTTTCAAGCTGTGTAACACCACTTGATATTTAGTTTAGCTACTCAACCAAGCATCAGCCTTCAATGTATCCAAGGTGCAGAATGGTTGACTAACACAGACCATTTCACTTGTTCGGGCTTATTTACAAATACCACTTACATACTGCTGGCATTTATAATGACACCTGGGATGTTGCTGACACACCACTACGTTTGTAAAGTTGGAGTCTACAGGCACAATGGATTCTAAGAAATGTGCTGGGGAATACACACAGCGTTTCCTCTGAATGTAACTAGAATGGTTACTTTGACTATATCCTATCTGAATAGGGAAAAAAGCTTCAGAAACAAGCAAGGTTAATCCCCCACTGATTTTCTTATCACTCAATGCTATTTCACTCAATTACTTTTGTCAATGATTTTCTCAAAAAATTTCCTCCTGACCATATTACAGGGTTGCTTAAATTATACCGTAAGACACATTCATGCATACACAGAACTTCATGCGTTTCTTACTACTGTTACCTACTGACTTGTTATTCCAAAGGCTACAACCTCTAAATACTACACTTCAGTCCTAGAAACCTTGACACAGTGTTTGATGACAGAGAAATACTTGGTTTGGTCTTATATATATATAGCCAGACTATAAGGAATTTACCTCATAGTGCAAGCAAAAGTGGAATAGCAATGATACATTCAATTTTGTAAAGCCAAAGGAATTCTAACCTGTATTAACATGTCCCAAGCCTTGAAGTGTCCACAGCCAGCTTGGATGGGACTTGGAGCAACCTGGGATAGTGGAAGGTATCCCTGACCATGGCAGAGGGTTGGAATTACATCACTTCTAAGGTCCCTGACAACCTAAACCATATTATGCTTCTAAAACAAAACAAAACACTGTGTACAAGCTCAAATTACTAGCAATTTGTAAGAAAAAGCTTGGATTCTTACACCGAACTAAGAATATAACTTCTAACTAAACATTGTCAATTGTTCTGTCTAAATATGTTTGAAACAACAAACTGTGATTATTCTATCTCCTCCCTCCAACCCCAAAATCATACTACACCTTCTGCCTGGGGTTTTCTCATTATTAACAACAAGAGGCTTAATTTATCTGCTTTTATCCAAAAATGCTGAAGAGCTTAACAAACATTAATTAAACCTCGCAACACTCCTGTGAGGTAGGTAGGTATTGTTATCTCTGCTTTACAGATGAGAAAACCTGAATTTAAAATTGTGATTTGCACCATTTTCCAACAGTAGTTCTACATTAAAACCAGGAGCAGAAGAAAGGAGCAGTGACTTGTATGTCCCTACTCCCAGCCACCACAATGTACATTCTCTTTCAAACCAGCAGGACTTTACTTGACACTTTGCAACATGTGAGAAAAAATATACTGAAAAATACCGTTAATTTATCATTAGCATCATCCCATCTAAGAAAATACAGACAAACACATATTTTACCCAGATTGTACTTCCATTATTTCATTATGAAAATGAGACAAAATTGTATCCTCTTCATCTGGATAGCTGATGAATTCCATCTTCAAAAGGAAAATCCACACTTCTTGAAACCATATGAATTGTTTCTCATACAACTGAATCCCTGATTTCCTCTTTTCACTTACATTTCTTAACGATTTCTAATTTTTTCCCTATTCTCTTACCTTCTCTCATTACTTCATGTTGTACTTTCCTTTCCTCAGTCCTACATCACCTTTTTCTTCTTTGAATTTTTTTTACTGATAAAACGAAGTCCACACAGGATTGACTTACAAACAGCACATCAATTACTACCTTGATGGGTCACATATCAATTTTTCCTGTCTCAAACTAGTCTCACTTCCAACCTGTGTATGAACATATCCCCCATCTGACAGTCCAGAAAATCAAACACTCTTCTCTTTGCCCATTCTGCCATATTCCTCATTAGAAAACCAACAGTTTGAACACCATAATTTCTTCAGTGTTTCAGAAGCAAAAACTTCACAGTTCTCTCGCCTTATTTTCTTTGTCTAATTGCCAGCTTCACTTCCCTATTTTCACAAATTTAACAAATCTGTCCTCTATAAAAGTGACCATCTCTTATGTTTTGTAAACTAAGTTGGCACAATAAATGTTTCTGAATGGACATGAGACAACTGAAGTTATAGAAATATGTATTAAAATACAAGTTGATAATAGATTTTTTTTTTTGACAAAACAACTGTAAAATGTTTTTGAAGTCATATGATTTTTTCATGCTGATTCTAAAATAAAAGTGAAATTAGACCCTTTTTTTAAACCACACAAGTTAGCACAACTTGTTTGTGCTGCTTGCTCTAATGAAGTGAGCCTACACTTGCCAGTGCACAGTAAAAATAGGCAGCTCTGTTATTCATATACACTGCAAGCAGCATCTTGCAGGCTCTGAGAACTTGCTCTCATATGGAGGCTGCAATAAATGTTCAGACACCATTTTCTCCTTCAGCTCTCAAAATTACAGCTGGATTCTTTAAGCATTACATGTGATTTCTTGCACTTTAAAGCTTCTGAACTACTTGAATTGCAAGACGCAGAAACTCTGCCCACAGACACTTTCTTGCTCCCACTGATTTCATGCTACAGCCAGAAAAGTACCAAATTCTACTTGTTTCACGGGATTTGCTGGTCAGTGGATACATGTCGGAATCTGAGGTATTGATGATTCTGAAATTGCAAAAAGTCTCTGTCTTTCTGCCCGTTGCCAAAGAAGTCATAATTGGTCTGTGCTGGTTTCCAGGTTGTTTATTTTGTTTATCTCTCACATGTTCTGCTGCCCTGCCCAGCTCTGTCCTGCAGGGCAGCGTGTGGGGCTCTGCCCTCAGTGGGATGTGACAAACATTAAATACCAGAAACTCCCTGGGCTGGATTTACAAGAACGTGCCAATATCTGTCACCTACGTTGGACAGTGTGTCCCCAGCCTGAACCAACAGAAAAATGCCAACGCCACAGTGAGACATGGAGGGCATGAAGAAGGAGAAAAAGGACAAGGCACACCCAATTTCCTCCAGCTTGTCCCCTTTGGACCCCTTATCTAGAATCCTAAAATTTTACTTTTACACCCATGCCACACTTAATTATTACTTATATCAAACACTCAGAGCTTGTAATTCATCCTTTAAGACTGAAAACTCTTTTCCATGGACAGAGACCACAGACAGTGTCTCTGGGGGCTCTGTCCAGGGGGTTCCTGACCCCTGCCAGGGTCCCAGACCTGCCAGGGCAGCCAGAGGGAAGCTCTGGATTCCCACAGATTCAGCATCCCCCTAAACCTGCAGCTGAGCAGGATCTGTATCTGCCTCTGCAGCACACAAACCCCATCTACTCCTTTTTCATCACCCCTTCAAGGTGACCTTTCAGAAGAACCTGCCATACAAAGTGTTTTATCATGACAGCCTGAGAGAGGTGGGGGTGTTCAACCTTAGGAGGAAAAGGCTCAGGAGAGAGCTCAGTGCCCCTTCCAGTGCTTAAAGGGGCTCCAAGAGAGCTGGAGAGGGACTTGGAGCGAGAGACAGAGAGACAGGACAAGGGGGAATGGCTTCACACAGACAGAAGGGCAAGGTTAGATGGGAGATTGGGAAGAAATTCCTCCTTGTGAAGGTGGTGAGGCCCTGGCACAGGGCCAGAGCAGCTGTGGCTGCCCCTGGATCCCTGGAAGTGTCCAAGGCCAGACTGGACAGGGCTTGGAGCAGCCTGGGATGGTGGAAGGTGTCCCTGCCCATGGCAGGGGGCTGGAATGGGATGTCCCTTCCAAACCAAATAATTCTGTGATTTTTTAGCTCTAGGAGCATGAAAAATCAGTTTAAGGAAAACTACAATTTTCCAGCAGCTTTCCACTGTTTAGTTACCAGCACATTATTAAAATTCACAATTTTTACATTATTTCAGAACAAGCATAGAAATAAATATGCTACTTGTTACTATTTGCTTCCATTTTGACATGACCTGCTAAAATTTTTCGATTTCCACATGCACAAAAGTCAGGAGTTATTTAACCTCTGTAGGCACAAAAAGTTGCATTTTTTCTTTTTAATATCCACTAAGGTTACCAATTCCTCTGCATTCAGTCACAGAGAGAACTATCTGAAGTCCTGCAAAAACTTCAGATATGCAGCAGAGATCAGTAAGTCTCATTATGAGAGGCCTCTCAGAACATTAATCTCACTCTCCACTACTGTAATTTACTTCTTGCTTAATTCCCAATGTTTTGGCTTTTCCTTTATTTTTAAATTTTGGTGGGTTCTTATCTCCAAAGCCACACAGAAACTGCCACAGAGCAAACACTCTCCAATGCTTAAAACCAGGTTGGAACCTAGAGAAAATAATTTTCAGTGAGTTTCCTACTCTTTTGTTTTTCCTCTTTAGATACATCAACCCTATCTGCATTCTAAACAATCACTTTTCCCAGATAGTTTATGGTGAAAGAATAGAAGATAAAATTGCTTCTGAAGCTCTCTAACAATTAATTTTTTAACTCTTTATTACATTAAAAACCCATTTGCCTCCATAATAAATGCTTTGTGAGGAATATAAGAAATTACCCCTCTCTGTGGCATATGAAAACCTCGAGTGAAGCTTGGTTCTGCTCTTCTGAAGGCCCTCACTGGGCATCACCAGACCAAAGCATGAGCACGAGGTTCCTGGCCATCAGAGCAACCCCGGGAACATCAGACGCCGAAGCGTGTGTAGGTGTCTTAGCAGTCCTACCATCCATCTGTCAGAAAGCTTCGATGTTCCTGCACATCACCCACTGGCAGAGCTGTCTGCCAAGCAAAAATATTATGAAATGTTCATTATATCCTCAAATCTCCCCCCCTTCTCGAGGAGGAAATGGAAAAACCTGTCTCTCCACACACACAGGCTTCACATTCGTTACCAAGAAACGGTGAAAGACTTTTAAATGCACCCAGAAAGAAAATCTACCAAGAGACCAGGACTGTGAATTTAGATTTATTTGAGCAAACTTTACTTACCAGAGGATATGCTGACTTTTAGATCACATATATCTCATTTTTAAGGTACGTTAAAGACAGAGTTTACAATTAACTGAACAGACAGCGTACAAAAGGCTTTTAGAACTACACCATATGGTCGAGGGAAAGGAACAATCTGGACTATCCACATTTCAATCTGCAGGCTTGTCCACCTCTATAACACGTTGTATTGCTGTAATAAAATATTAAGATAGAATTTTAAAAGTGAAAATATCTATCTTTTGCACTACCAGGGAGCAAGACATCTTACAGTCTAGCGCATTTAATAAATATTTTAACTTTTATGATTTTGGCTTGCTGAATCAGATATAGTCAATAAAATTCCCAATTCATTTAAAACTCTAGTTCCAGAAGGATATGGGTGGGTATTCATCTTATGCTTCAGGGAAATAAAAAATACCAGTTTATATGGGGTATACTGGCAGCAGTTAACGTAACAGATGACACATTCTTGGAAATTAAATAAAAGCAGAAAGAAAATACCCATTGTTGCTCAGCGAAGGACTAATCACATGGTCACAGCTGGAACCAGTGTAAATCATTCATTAATAAAATTCTGTTGTAGTAGTCACTTTTTTTCTGCTTTTCAAATGCCAATAGAAAAAAAGATCTCTTTCAATTCTTTGCAGAATGGAGACACTTAAAAGTATTTCATAGTAACTATTAAACTTAATAAATCTTTACGGAAAAAAAAACTATGTGCAAGGAAGGCAATGTTGGCACCAAGGAAAAATATAAATACATCTCTATTTAACATATAATCCCAGAACATAGTCCAAGGAGATACCTTCTTCACTCTGTACTGACCTGAATTATGATCACACAGAATCCAAATCTTGAGAAAAAAAATCACCAATCACCTGAAGCCTGTGTAAGGCGCATTTTAAAACGTAAAGAATATAAATGCAGCCTTGTGGGTCAGATTCCTCAATGTGAACTAGAAAGTTGCACTAGATGAAATGCAGACACTCCAGAGAGATCATGCAATACTCAAGTGTTCCATGATTACATACTCTTGGATATAGGTATCACAGGCTCATGGCCAACTCTGCCCTGAGCAGGAGGTTGGACTAGGTAGCCTCCAGAGAACAGTTCCAATCTGAATTACCCTATGATCCCATGTTCTTTCACATTATAGATTTCTCTCTTGTGCTGTGACACTTATTTTCTCTTTAAAAAAAGAAAAAAAAATTATATATAAAAACTATTTCAAGTTTTGTGTTTCATTGCCCTCAACAGCGGGGAAAATCTTCACAAAACCTGTACAACTTTTCAGGTAGCAAGTTATGAAATCACAAAAATCTGATCACCCTCTTCAATTATTTTGAAAGCAACCTTCTGGTATCTAAATTCTGGTATACTCGGTGTCCTGCTCACCACAGGATAAGAGGCCTATTTTTCTAATTCGTTCAAAGAAACTACAGAGAACAGGAAATACAGAGTATGACATTTAATGCTTTAAACTGCCACAATATAAATTAAAGAGGATAGGTTTTCCTCCACTCCAAAAGAAAAAAAAAATCAAAACCACCCCATTCCTCATCATCTGGTACAAACACAGAAAGAACAGAGCATTTAAAATTGTCAAGAACTCCTTTAATTGAAAGCTTTCTTTGAATTTGAAAGCTAAAAATATATTATCTCCCTCCTTCTGTGCCTACTAAGCAGTCTGAGCAAAGACTTAAAGCACTCTGGGGCTTGAGAGGATATTTGGGTTTTACTGCCAAGCCTGCTAAGGACTTCCCAAATCTCCCCAAGCCGGGGACCCCGGGAACACGGCGGCGTAAGCCTCGTGCAGCCGGTGGGGACGCGCCGCTGCAAACTCCAACACGCGCTCGCATTTCCACACGATCAAAGGCTCAGCTGCTCTGCTCTCCACTTCACTGCAGCTATTCCTACCTCACAGTGACATCCTCAGTGATGCTGGATGGGAAACTGGTTAAAAAAAAAAAAATATATATATATATATATAAACCTCCCCCCAGTTTTCGAGTAATTAACTTCAAGTGGATGAAGTGACAGTTCAAAGCACTGTCGCTGCTAAGAGCATTACCAACACGCAAGAGGAAATCACTACCTAAGAAAACCTGAATATGTAAGTATGTAGCAATTTTGTCAAATTCAGACAGAAAAACACCCCTAAATACTGTGCTAATTTCTATTTTAACAATTATCTGTGTACTATTTGTCACAAGGGGTAAAATCAGAAGGCGGGAGAGCAAATTGAGCATGCAGGTGCTATGGAAAAATCTGTACCTAAAGCAACAGCAGAAAACATCAGCTCTCATATGTACAGTCCATGATGCAGACAGGCAGCTTTTATATAAAATACCATTTTCTGCTCTTTCTCTCTACAAATAATAAACATACTGCCTTTTTGGGAACAGAAAAATGTAGTAAAACAGATCCTGACTGACCAGGACACACAGGTTAAGTTTACTTCATGTTGTTTGGTGATCTATTTCCATGTCAATATTTTTTTTTTAATAAAAGCTGGTGAAAAGTGTGTCCAACCTATTTATGACTTTTGTCCAGGCTGAGCCCCCCAGCTGTTCCTCATCAGACTTGTGCTCCAGACTCTTCCCCAGCTCCATTCCTTCCCTCTGGACACACTCCAGCCCCTCAATGTCCTTGTCATGAGGGGCCCAAAACTGAACACAGTGTTTGAAATGTGGCCTTCACCAGTGCCAAGTACATTATTTTAATTGCTTCCATGCTTAATTGGCACTATCTGGAAGTTCCCAGCAGCCAGGTGAGGTCATTCAGGCCATTGGGTTGGCAGCTGTACCTCCACCAAGCAACACCAGACATGGGGGCCCTCAGCTCTGCACTGCTCCCACGGCCACTGACAATCAGGAAAGGCTAGCAGCATAAAAAAAATATACCAAACTTCTAAAAATATACAACTATTAAGCATTTTGCCTCATTAAAAACCTAGTACCCAGCTCTAGGTAGACTTCAAATTAAGTGTGACAGGGTACAAAAAAAAAAGCAGTATTTAGCTAGGAAACGTGTGACAGATATAAGCTAAAGTTAATGCTAGGAAAGCTAAAATTTATCTTTACTAATCCCTCTCATTGGAAACAATAGGACAGAATTAAAAATGACAAAGATGAGGAAGCACATTTGGAGGAGGCACACAAGAAAGGACTGCTGCCACCTCACCTAGAGAAGAGCAATTTATTTCCATCAACTCTTTAAATTACTGTAACAACTTTTTCATGTAGACAAGCATGAAAAAGTTCACAATAAACACAGTAAACAAGTTCAGGCATTTACATTTCTGGGCTGATTTACATTTTAAGTCAGAAGTAGCAGCCATCTATACCAAAAGGTAACAAGCAAGTTAATTTCTTTAGTTTAGATCATTAAGGCATAAAAGTCCACACTACAGTTATATAAATGAAGATAAAGTTATTCACAGAAAATAAATAAATATTTCCCAAACATGCTGTTCCTTTGCAGCAGAAAAGAAACTACTGCAGAAAGAATGATGCTGGGTGAGAGAAAGGAGAGTAAAACTGCACCAAGAGTGAATGTCACACTGTAGGGAGGGGTTGATTAGTATTTTTGACAGTAACAGAAAAGAAAGGGGCTGGGCTTAATCAAACAGCTGGCTTACAACCTAATTTTTATTAAATTTGCATTCTAACTTTGTAATTGCGCATTAAAATGTGGCTCATATTAGGCTTAGCTTTAAAGTAAATGCTTTGCTTACTTTAGCAAGACAGATCTTCAACACCAACTATAAATACCAAAGCTGTCTCTCACTCAAATTCTTGCAGGTTTGTTTTTCTTTCCTCCTGTTTTACTCAAAATATGCAGACTTGGATGCCTACAACTAGCACATAAACCTGAAATATGGCATTTAAATCCCTTCATTAAAAGCTGAACCCTCAAAATGGGCTGAAGACAGAAGCTGGCGCAAAGGCAACTACTCCCTCAACCAGGACCAGTGAGGATTTACTCCAAGGATCAAACCCCAGAGCTTGGGATGTCTCAAATTCAAGCCCTAATTCTTGCACTGCTAAGGTGCCACATTACTGCTCTGATTTTCCAAGAGGTTGGTGAGGTTTCTTTGAAAAACCAAAACCAAGGGGTGAGCTCACGTGCTGGGTACAGGGGGGGTGCTCTCAAAACGCTCACAGCGTCACTTTTCATCTTCTAAGACATAAATTCATGTGATCTTTGAACAACTATTTATTTCACACCAAACCAGATATCTCCCTAAAGCCTACCAATACAGCCTGCAGGCATATTTCTTAAATAAAAGTACTGAATCCTTGTATACTTAAAATTTGCATAGCAAAGGGATGAATCAACTATCACAGAAGTAGTAACACTCTGCAGCAACTGCTTACCTCTTGCAGAATAAAAAAATATCCCTCTTTATAGGGTTTAGGTGGGACTCCACAAGTGCTTCTCTTCATATTTCCCAATTCTGAGGAATAATTTTCTTACAGAATTCTGACAACTGCCGTTCAGGCTCTTCAATGCACCAGTTATGTTCACAGAATTTATATTTTGCATGTAAACCCCTATACTTGTAGATTTTATTTATTTCTGCCTAAAGGTTACTGGGATTGTACATATAATTTCAATTAAATTACATCAGTAAAGCAATTTTTTTTGCCAGAATGTTCCAAATACCTTTATGTACTAATTTTTTGCTGCAAAAAGATGTATTTTTTGTTATAGAGATCCTTCCATTTTCACCAACCTAGCAAACTATCCCAGCAGCACCTACATTAAATGATCAGTAAAATATAAGGTGTTAGGGCTGCATTTTACAATTAAATCCCTTTGCTGCCCTGTGTTTAGGTGGTCAGAAAATAAGTAGCTATATTTGAAAACATGTAATTAAAAAAACAAGGTGTGAATTCAGTAGAGTTGTTAGAGCAGAGGATTAATTTTACCTGAAGAATCAGAAACAGGTAAATAGTGGGAAGAAAGTCCAGGATGAGAGATTCTGCTCATAGCATCATTTGAGAAATATCTGAGGTTAAATTAACTCATTTTACATTAATGGATCATAACTAAAGCTTGGCAAAACCTGCCAGAGGAGATTTACTGAGAAACTCTGACAGAGGCTACCAACACATGATACACTATCTCTCGCAATCTAAAAATTCTTATCTGCTACAGAACTGAAGGTAAAATGCCAGCTGGCTTAAAAATTTCTAAGAAAAGGCTGTTTTCCAGAAAAGCACATGGCTGAAACAGGGCTGCTGTTAACTAAAGGCTTCTGAAAAATACACCAGGTCTGCTTCTGCCAGCCTCCCTCGAGCTGCACCTACTCACATGAGAGCTCCCAGGACTGGGCTCACATGGAATAATCTAGATTATATCTATTTAAATATTAAAATATTTAAATAGCCATTGCATAATAATAGTCTGTTACCTAGTTGATGTTCATAAATGTTATATGCATATGTATGTTTTATATAAGATGATGAACACACATGTTCCAAACATGTTTCCCAGCTTTATATTCACACTCCACGTGAAGCCACCAGCACTGTCCCACACTGCCACAATGGGATCTCCTAAACAGAGCCATGACAACTAATGGAATTATACCAAAATACTACCAGCTGTATTTATATTGGAGATAGTCTTACCACAGCTCTTAGAGACCTGCTCTGCAGCTCAGGAATTAGCTATATCTTCTCAGCCCAGCTACTGTAATTTGTTATTTTGATATTTTGCCTTGCCTGGTGAAAAACTCCTCCCCCTCTTATCCTTCAGTGGCGATAGCTCAGATTTAAATTGGCTTAAATATGGTTCAGGTAATATATATTCACATGATCGCTTTTTTTTTTCCCTAATGTTTTATTTAAACTCACCAAAACCAGCTAGGTCTTTATGGTTCCTTCCAACCCAAATAATTTTGTAATGTAGTTGAAAACCAATTCTTATTAATACTAATAATTATGTTATTTTCTTCCATCCCCAAGTGGAAATGTACGGTTCTTTTGCTAAGCAGAAGTCAAACCTGATAACTCAAGGAGCTTTCATATTAAGACTTCATGTTAGCAACAACTTCCAGTTGAAAAAAAGAAAATACAATTTTACTTCTTTTCCCTCAGATTCAGCTAATCCAAGGTCACCCACCAACTCACCACACCACCATCAAACATGGAATATTTAGCACAAGGAGGCTCAGATCTATTTTTTATCTTAGTTTTTACTAGCTTTGCTGTATTTCAGGAACACAAAATGAAACACTGAGACTTCTGAAATACCAAAATGGTAGAACTTCAAGAAGTCCACATACATGTATGTTAAAATACACACAGTAAAAATTCAGCAATTATATATACGTATAGACATATTTAATTTGTTACAAATTATACATTAAAAATACTCCTAGTCTGTGTAAACTTTCTATTATCACTTACATTTTATTTTTATTTAACTCAAAATACTTACACCTGTGGTTTTAGGGAGGACAGCAGCAGCATCCACTGTACCAGAATGATGGGGAAAGTCAATTCTAGTCAAATATTTCCTTTTCACTGAAGTGCAAACTGCCTGAGCTGAATGTGGATTAACCAATTAGCAAAGCAGGTATCCCCACGCTGTAAGCAAGTTCTCACTCCTCAGGCTACCCAACAGCAGATACTTCACCAATTTTAATGACCATCATCCCACAAGCAACCAAATACTGTTTGGCCAAGAAAATATGAAGATTTTCAGAGATGTTCTTAATGTTCATTATTAATACTGAAGTGGAAGTTAGCACTCACAATATTTTGAAGAACTACCCTCACTTTTGTGCTGGAATCACCAGAGGTATGATTATGGCATGCAAATCCCGTTGGATTAAATGCCCTCATCAAAGCATCTTACAGGTACATTAAAAATTGAAAGGGCATAAACAACTCTGGCAGCTCAGAGCTCGAGTTGGTGATCTTTGCAATTCATAAACATCAACACCTGGGCAGGTTTGCAGGGGAATACAACCAACTAATTATTATCTTTTGCTTAAGGGCACGTACAGTGAGCTCTGCAGGTACTGCCACTGCTTTTAGCCTAATGTATTGCCTCTTCAAGTCTTTCAATATAACAAGTCACTGCTGTTCTCTAAAGCATTTCCAGTGTTATCAAACTGCTTTATATTCAAAGAGAACACACTGAACCTTCTGAAAGATGTTGCTTTGGAAAAAGCAGCAGTTACAAAACGTACGTGACTTGCGAACAGTCATTTTATATTGTTCACTAAGAGGCAAACCATAGAGTGGTTTGGGTTGGAAGGGACCTTACATCTCATCTGCGCCATGGGCAGGGACACCTTCCACCCCCAGGTTGCTCCAAACTGGCCTTGGACACTTCCAGGCATGGAACAGCCACAGCTTCTCTGGGCACCCATGCCAGGGTCTCCCCACCCTCACAGGGAGGAATTTTTTCCCAATATCCCATCTCATCCTGTCCTCTACCAGGATGAATCCATCTCCCCTTGGTCGCTCCGTGACCATATAAAGAATCTCTCTCCATTGTAAATTCCCCTCAGGTACTGGAAGTTCATCTTGAAGTTTCTCTTTACCAGGCTGAAGAATCCTAATTCTGTCAGCCTTTCCTAGCAGGAATGGTGATCCATCCCTCTAATCAAGTTCAACTTATACTTAGCACAAAATCTTTTGACAAAAACGTTGATGCTTTGTAAAACAAGAAAAAGGTGCAAGTCAGCCACTTTTTATGTACACTACTTAACTTTTTTAACTTATTAAAACATCTTCCTCAATGACTGATTAAAAACATCACCTTACAATTTATCCACTATGAGTTTATGTATTGATGGCACTAAAACAGCAGGTATTCTGGGACTGGAAAAAGTGGGTAAAGCACAACTATTCAAATGAGAAGATTCTTAAGTTCAATCGTCCACAATAAAGAGAAATTTAGCAACTACCAAAATCTCAATCTTGAAATAACAGAGCAAAAATTACCCCATGATACACATCCACCAGCACCACCAGTGCAGCTCCTGGAGCAGCTGAATACTCACCTCCAGGTTCTTTCACTCCAGTTTTGGACCAGATGACATCAAGTTTTGAAGTGCATTTAGTCATAAACTTTGGAGAATCTCAGCCATTCCAAAAGATACTAAGAATCCTGTTGCAATCCTGTGGAAATGATCACTCCAGGCAACAGTTCGGGTTCTTACATTTCACTTCAATGCAGAATATGGCCCAGTAAGCCTAACTCAGTATTTTCCACCCAGAACTGTCAACACCACTTTCATTTCTTCATGTAAGGGATTGGTAGGATTGGTAAGGAGCAGTTTCACTATTACAAATAATGAGGCAGCAGATTATAGAAAATGAAAACTTCCTGAGCAAACTAACAGCCTCTTCAGACACTATGTGCAACGTTTTGTTATTAACTATTTCCTCACTAAATGGCTTTTTGTTTTTAATTTAGATTCACAGATATGCCAGGCTTCTAAATAAAATATGAGTTCAAAGACTGAAGACATTTTACACGTGGTGCTACAGCTAATGAATTTTCGAGGTTGAAAGAAAACATTGCAAAGAAGTTAGTTAAAAACAGTAGTGAGATTCTGTAAATAGATTCAAGTCTTCAAAAGAAAATCAGTCACTGCATGTAGCTTTAAAGAAGGTCTTTCAAGTTAGGATTAAACTAAACTGTTATTTAGTAAAATGACACTAAATAAAAACAGTACAAAAAATGCAAGCGTAAAAACAATAATAATCATTCCCAAACACCCTGGATTTGGTACAACAATCTCTGCAGGTTCCAATAGCTCTGCTTGCAGAGCTGGGGCTCTGCTCATTTAGGTTGTGTTTCCATGACTTGACTAGATGTGCTTATTGAAAAATAAATAAAACAATCACTCTGATGATGAGCAGCATCAGGTAGATTAGTGGCTCACACTAAAATTACTGGCAGTCATATGTATGAAGTTATGCACAAGGTTAAGCCAAAACTTCTCAGTATGTGTTGCAGTAACACTTGATATCTTTGATGCCAAAATTAATTTTTTCTATTTATTCCTTGATCATAGAATGGCTTCAGTGGGAATGGACTTTAAAGATCATCTTGTTCCAAATCTCCTGCCATGTGCAGGGACACCTTCCACTACCCCAGGTTGCTCCAAGCCCTGTTCAGCTTGGCCTTGGACACTTCCAGGTGCAGCCACAGTTTCTCTGGGCAACCTGTGCCCCAACCTCACTACCCTTCACAGGGAAGAATTTCTTTCTTATATCCCATCTAACCCTGCCCTCTGCCCATGTGAAGCCACTCCTCTCTTGTTCTGCCACTCCAGGCCCTTGTCCAAAGTTGCCCTCCAGCTCTCTTGAAGCCCCATAGGCACTGGAAGGTGGTTCTAAGGTCCTCCCAAAGTCTGAACCAAAATATCCCCTTAATTCACACGGATAGTAATTGGTACACTGCTGACATGGGGATGCAGAGCTGGTTATGATCACTGCAGAAACTATTGAGACATTCCGCCTTTCCGAAAATGTTAGGTCTTCAGATTTCTTCCAGGGTATCAAAGCCCTAATCATAAAAAAGATTGGGTTGGAAGGAACCATAAAGGTCATCTCATTCCAACACGCTGCCATAGGACACCTTCCACTGTCCCAGGCTGCTCAGAGCTCCATCCAGCGTGGCCTTGGACACTCCCAGGAATGGGATAGCTACAGCTTCTCTGGGCAATAGTTTCTATAGTTTCTTGCAAATCATTTCAGATGGAGACACCATTTTGGGTGAAGCAGAGCTGAACACATATCAGTAAGAGGAGGATGTACCATTAACACTCAGTGGCAGTTAACAAGCCAGGTCCTTCCAAACATCAAGACAAAACTAAGTGTAGGGAGCAGCAACATATGAGTGAGTTTTAGCTGGCAGAGATTTAAAAAATTCAGAAAAAAGCTTTAGCAACTAATGTATAGATTTTCAGGAATGAAACAATGCTGCTGCCATCTGCAAGTCCCTGTCAGTGCATCTGCAATACCTGGACCAACTCACTCTAGGTGTGTTTGCATATCTTTGAAACAGCACACCTTCCCTTCCGTGTCTGCAGACCCATCCTTTGATCTGCTGCAACGTGAATATAAAACAGCAGCAATCCTTACAAAGGAATGATAATAGCTCTCTGCTTTGATACCTATGGCAACATGACTAAAAACAAGCAATTCAAAGAAACAACTAATTCAGTTTAAAGTTATGAAGTTATGAGCTTGTTTTTTCCTGTGGTCTTTAACTTATCTGCAAAGCTCTTTAATCCAATTTTGTAAAGAAGTGTAAGTAGCCATCCTGAATTGATTATTACAACTTCAGGATGAGTGACACTTGACTGCAAGAGTAAAAGGATGTCAATCTCTTTTGTTTTCATTTTCAAAGAATGAACAGGAAATATTCTTTTCCCTGCATGCTCTTCTAGGCAAAAAAGAAAGCTACAGACTGTGGTTTTAGCCCATAGTCTTGGACTCCAGTGTCCTTCCACAATGACTAATACATAGAAATGCTTAATCTGATAAAATTCTTCAGCAATCTGGACAATACAAGCTGAACAAAAAGCACTGTTTTACTAAAATAAAGTCATTCCTACCCACAGAATGTCTGCAGGTCCAACTGACCTGTAATCTATAATAATTTCCCAACGCCCAGAAGTTACCAAAATACCATATGGCTCTTCTTTACTGCAGCAATTCAATACATTCACGGATGCAGGCATTCACTCTTTTTTTTTTTTTTTCCTTTTTCTTTCTAAAATTTATGTTTGAATCCCAGCAACTCATCTTGTGCCATAAAATGTTTATGGTTTCAACTTATATGGAGAATCCAGCAGCCTTCGGAGATCGAAGGGCCATTCTCACTGTCAAAACTGGAAGCTTCACAATGATAACTTCATTTTCATTACAGCTTCACAAAGAATATAGAAATACACAACTCTTTCAGCTACCAATACTCCCACAGACTAAAAACATGCAACTCCAACTAGTAAGTTTTTGCTGACCACATAATACACAATTAGGTTTTGTCAAATGCTTTTAGGACTTTTACAGTCACTTATGCATTTTTAAGGCTGTAATTAAATTGCCAAAAAACTACATGACAAAACACAGCTTGTCTGATTAAAAAGTTTAAAAAAAAACCAACCCACCTTAATCTTCTTTCAGTACAGCAGATGAAAGCATATTTTAAGTCATTATTTCCTCTTTAGGCTTCCCCCTCTACATGCAGGGAGGGGTTTTAGTTTCCATTCTAACCTGAGATGAACCAGTCGGCCTAGAAAGCTCCTTGCTTCAAAACTACCAGACTCTAAAATCCAGGGTTTATTCCACAACTTGGATGCTACAGGTGAGCCAGGATCAAGACTTCTACACAGGCTGCCTCAGTGAGAATATTGCTTCCTACAGATCCACATTCCTATTCTGCTACAAGGTAAGCCAGAAGTTAAATATCCCTAAAGTGAAGGGATATATATAAATAAAAATACATATTTCTATATCTTTGAGCCCATGCTAAGCAATATATTCAAATTGTTTGTAAGCATGCCCATAAGACATGCTTAGAATTGCTCTGCTCTAAGAACACATTTATGAAAAATTAAAAAAAAAACAAACCTCAACAGTGAAAGATACAAGACAGAAAATTGTCACATTAAGATTTACTTATGCAAGATGTATTCTGACTACACCAGGGTCCTATGAAGCACATTGGCCCAGCTGAACTGGCAGGTCTCAGGTTTTGCTAGCACCCATCCAGCTGTTGTTTCTCAGTAAACATCTGAGTAAGTACACCAACATTGTCTCATTAACACAAAAAAAATGAAGATAGCGTCACCAAGTAAGCTGAAACAGTCAATTAATGAGTGTCACGCTGGAAAACACCTAAAAATAATTATTACCTGTTTACCAGAATCCTGTGAAATTTCCAGTAGATAATATTCAAATTTAAGTTGTCAGGAAAAAAACCTATCAGCCTATGTATAAACAGATATGAGTACAGACCATGTTCAAGGTCTGCACTTGCCCTTTCTTCTGCATGGGGAAAGTGTGAGAAAGGGTTCTAGTTTTAGACTCTGAGGTACATTCACAGTAGTAACCACACGATTCAAGTGTCTGTGCTCCTCCCTCACTGCTGCTGTTTGAACTCAGAGTATTGTTGTACTTTGCACCAAGACATATTCCTGAGATTTTAAAGTGCTGCGCTTTCGTAATTTTGAAAAATAACTAGCAGTAACAACCTACAGAGCAGTAGAAAACTGCAGAATATCAGAATGATTTGGATTGAAAGGGACCTTCAAGAACAGCTTGTCCAACCCCATGACACCTTCTCAGATTGCCCCAAACCCCATCCAACCTGGCCTTGGACACTCCCAGGGATCCAGGGGCAGCCACAGCTTCTCTGGGCACCCTGTGCTGGGGCCTCCTCACCCTGACCTTCCAAGAAGGAAAAAATTTCTTCATTTCCTGGTGTTGAATTAAACTTTACCATTTGTAAGCCTCCAATAATTTTGAAAAATTAGGTAGGCTGACACCAACCCTCTATTTTTTTTACACTTAACAGGAACACTTGGGTGCCAAAGCCTGCATGTGGAAATCAGTAACATTTATGGAGTCACTTCACTGCACACTGAAGTGTGAAACGAGACATAGATGGACAGGTTGTGTTTACCTACCCAGGTACACCTAGAATAATGAGACATCTTGGTCACCTCCAAGGGCAGCACTGGTGGTGTCCATCTGATCTCCACTCACCCCCCATAAATACCCATTTGCCCTCAGGCTTGTGATTGCTTTGCCTGTGCCCAGGGTATTTCAGTGCCTGTGCCTCCCCTGTGCTCCGCACCAGATGAAATTGTGCATAATTAAAGTATTCTAGAAAAAATACCCAAGTAACTTTCAGCTCCATTTTCAAAGGAAAAGGTGAAAAAGGTGAAAATTTCATGAAGTTGCAATGCGACTTGGGTCCTGAATGTTTGAATCATTTCTGACAATAGCAGTCCAAAGACTCAAAGTTTTGAAAACCTTATCCTATATAATGTAAATCATAGATGGCTGCACAGTAGGAGGAATCAAAACATACAACTTTTACAGTTCATGGTAAAAATATTACACTGTATGTAATACTTGTGTGAAATGTATTTCTTTTCTTCTCTCATCACATCAAGTTCTCTCACTTGGGAGACAGAGACACTGCTCTCCTCACACGAGGCTGTTTGTGCCCAGCTCAGGACAGGGGTGTCCCCTTCCACCTGCTGACACACACCAGAACACCTTTATGGTTATGTCCAGTTCATGAGAGTACTTCTGTGCAAGAAGCAGCCTCAGAGGCATCACAGCTCTGGCAAAATCCCCCAGTGAGAAAGCACTGTGGTGGTTGTAAGCAATTTGAGAAAGAAGGAAGGGCCTGGAGTTTGTTGCTTACTCCTGTTATCTCAAACTTAATTAAATTTGAAACGTGGAAGAAATTAGGACACAAACAAATAATTAAAACATTAATCATAAATGAATTCACAGCTTAAAAATATAGAGTCCTTGGCACGGATTTCATGTGAGTAGCTGAAAGTCTGTTATTTCCTGTAGCACCTACTATTCTGGTAAATTCAATACAGGTTGCCTAATGAATTCAGAAGTTACTGGAAAAGAAAAGGGAGAAGAAAAGGAATGGCACTGACACACCCCTACGTCACACCACTTCGCTTCCTTAAACAGCCCAGGCTTAGGCCAGTTTTAGAGGCACAGAAGCCACATTGAAGTGTCATTTTAACTCAAAGATACAACCAAATTTATTCATTCTCACTCACTGTGAGGAAAACTAATTCCCTCACCAGAACTATAAAATACAATTGCATTTCACTGCTGACTATCATTAGTTTGAACATATGCTGATTTTTTGGGGGCAGGCAGCAGGGTGGTAAATTAATATATATCTGAATGGCCAAATATTTCTGGTTACCCCTTCCTATTTTGCTGTAGGTCCCAGCTGTCACTAAGGCCTGTCACTCTTTTACAGCAACATGAAGCCAGTCTACTTTAATTACAGGTGCAGCCTAATAGTTAACAGATTCATGATCATCTCTCCTCTCTGCTGCAACCACATGAATCCAGGCTTTGATTGAAAATGAGAAAAGGAGAAAAAAGAAATCAAACACGTTGCTAATTGTGTCTTGAAAGAAAGATTCCTTTGCTTCCCAAGACTTGCAACCTTATCAGACTTACCACGTACTGGAAGTACAATGTGAACCATGCCATCATTTCAGGGCAAGCAGAGTAAAAAAATCATTAGCAGACACCTAATAATACCAAGAATCCAAACCTATCAAACCTCTCTTCCCCCCTTTTCATCTAACAAACACATCATATTTATCAGAAGCATTATTACCTGCATTCAAAACTGGCAGCAGTGAAATACCAGGTGGTGCTGCTTCAGAGTTCTTCGCCAAAGCAGTTTGGGAATCTTGGCCATGGATCTCAGTGGTGAGCTGTATTTCTTCCAACCCATCCTATCTGCTTCAGTCCAATGGACAGATTTCAGAGTGTGATTTTCTTCAGTGTAGTAGCATTCTTCAATCTAAACGGAGCTGTGAGGAAAAAGCAAAGAGAATTTGAGCTCGTCTGATCTAACTTTCCACCTGTTTTAGGCTAAGACGAGACTAAACATTGCCCAGAGGGGTTGCAGTCTCCCCACCCCTGGAAGTACTCAAGACCATCCCTGGATAGGGCTTGGAGCAGCCTGGTCTAGTGGAAGGTGTCCGTACCCATGGCAGGGTGTTGGAATTGGATGATCTTTAAAGTCTCTTCCAACCCAAACCATTCTGTGACTTTGTGAAGATCCATCCAAATATTGTCCAATACTACACCATACAAATATTCATCCCAAATACCTCCCTTAGCCTAATATCTGTGAAGACAGACCACACGTGAGATGAAGGCAAACAAAAGGAGATTCCACAACCAAGGACCTCCAGAGAGCAACCAGTCCAAACACTCTGACCAAATCAGAGAACAAGAGGGTCCCCAGGACCACTCCAGCTCTGAGTATCTCCACAGATACTGAGGGTAACTTGTCCCAGTGTTTGGCCACTCACAGCAAAAACCTTCTCACTGTAACAGAATTTCCTCTAATTCAGTTTGTGTCCCTGAGCCCACTCATCTCAAGGCTGAACTGTCTCAGCTCTCTCTGCCTCCCCTGGTATCACCAGTGTATTCTCACAGTGGGGTTTCCCACCCTGTTTTCTGGCCCAAATACAGTGCTCCTGTATTTTGATGACTGAACTATGGTACTAAGTGCAGATGTATTTCTCCAGCATTCTTTTAATCATCTGAAAAATAAAGCAGCAATAATTACATAGCAATGAAATTGCTGATTAAGTGGGCCATGAACACATTGGGAAACCACAAGGTGTAGGCCTTCCTTATCTCATTAAAAGTTACACTTTAAGCAACAGGACATTTTTAATCTTTTCTGTCCCAGCTACACACAACCTAAGTTTGTGCATCAAAATACTGCATTGCAAAGATTTAATGCTTCAAAAGAAATTAGTTAAATATAGTAATAAAGGCCAGAGACACAAGCCTATATTAAAAAAAAATCAGCTTTGTCTCACAAATCCTTCTATCACAAAACCATAGTGGCCAACATTTATTTTTATTTTTAGCTTTTAAGCTTTCACTGATGGAAGTCCAAGTTAACCTTTACTTTATTTTGTCCTGGACTAAATCCACTGTGACATCCTTTTTGCCCTTTTAAATACAGAAATTTCTTGGAAGGCTTCCAGTACTTTGAAATAAACACATTTACAAGATATGCAACAATTAACATGAGTGGCTCTAGAGGCTCCTGAGACAGCTCTGAAGTCCCTATGATGTGATGTCCAGATATGTTTATATAACTTTTTTTATTTAATAGTTAATTTCAGAAATCACTCCTTTACCATCTTTAGCAAAGTGGGTGTGAACTTTCTACTCCAAACAACAAATGATATGGGAAAAGAGAAAAAATATGAAAAAAGCAAAATGACATTAAAAAGGCAAAAAAAAATTGCATTAAAATAGTACAAGTTTATGCTTAATGATGTCTAAAGAGCAAGCTGACTTTGAGGCACACTGGAAATGACCATTTCACCCTGTAGCTGGTGGTGCTGGAGCCAGGGGACAACTGCACTAAAGATCAGAAGATTGTTATGTTTATGCACCTACAAGCTGACATCTGTCCACTTCTCAATCACAAGTCTCACTACATGTTTCTACTTATTTCTCAAAATTACAAGGCTTGTTACAATTTTACTTCAGTTTTCACACAAGAACTTGAGAGTCTCAACAGCAGCAAATTTGTGAGTTTCCAGTTGAAGCACCCAAAGAGATAAAGCAGATACAGGATGAGAGGTTATTTTTCAAAACAAATGCAAACTGGCAAAGTCTCAGGTCTTTTACTGTTGGATACTTGTTGGGAACAAGTTAAAATAGCTCCTCAATCACCTGCAATTATCTTCAAAAGTTTCTGGAAGTCAGAAAAGCTCACAAAAACAATGAAGTGCCAGCAGAGAGCTTGAACTCTAAGAAGTTTAGAAAATAAATTATAAATTAGATTCTTTTTATTACTATCTTGTTTAATGTGTAATTAAGTCAGGAATTATTCAAAAAATTTTCATCCTACCTGAAAACAAAGGATGAACAATTCTAAGGATCCCTTCCAGATAAATTTATATATTTATTATATTATTGCAACCACAGTAAGACCAACAAGAGTATGGATTGGAAACAAGCAGATGAAAAATGCTTCCACATCAGTGAAGCAGCACAGAGGTCCCAGACTGTTTGTTCCATGCTGAACCTCAATGAGGAATAAAAATATTCAGAAGTAACTCTGACTGAAGTCCAAATAATAGTCCCAATTCCCTCCACGGGCTCTTGTGCAGAGAAGTTGCTCAGCCCACTGTTTTACAACACATGGATTTTAAAAAATCATCTGGGAAGTTGTCAAATACTATTTTTCTTTAATAGCTACATATACACTGTGGCTCTTCAGCCAACTGGCAGAAACATTAAACCCCCAAACTTTTATCATTTTTACAACATGTAGAAGTTATTTTTTTATACTTCATGACTCTAAGAAGTACAACTAAACAGAGCACTACTATAATTTTCTAATTATATTTTCGCAAGTTTTTAATGTCATAATTTAAATTATGAACTCTTTAATTCAAGATGATTAATTAGAATATGTTCCATTTGGGGAACAAGAGTTCAATATCCCACTAGCAATTAAACAAAATGCACTCCTTTAGCTTAAGATTAAAAACCAAAATGCAGCCAAAAAGTTTCTTCCTTGTATCTGTCAGATCACAAAAGCATCCAATACAGCAGGATAAGTTTGCCAGAAAACCCTAACACTTTCAAAACTATATTATTTAGTGCAGTGGCTTAGTTCTGAAGCTGCACCAGAAATGACATCCGAGCTCTGGACAGTAAGCCTTTTTGCCAATGAATTTCTTGTAAAGTCAACAATTATAATTTATTCTGATCCTTTGTGTCATCATATTAGTAGTTATTTTTTTCTGCAATCCCAGAGCAGCAACAAATAATACCATAGAAGAGGACTGATATAATTACAGGCTGAAAAAGATAGGCCAGCACCCTTACACTCAAAACTACCCTCTGTGGCTCCTTCATACCCCATATGTTGCTAATAAAACTGTTTGAATCATACCTAGGAGACAGTTTTACTGATATTGTATCAGGTCCCTGGGTTCTTTGTATGAGATACGATGTCACCAGCACTATAACTATGCAAATTCTGTGATACAGGATCCCACTGGACACAATATTACATACCCAACTCACAGTATGAACCTGGGCATTAACAATAATTCTAGTGTTATATAAATGAAACCACTATGTTTATTGAAAAGCACGCCACACAACAACAAAATCAAATTTAAAAAGCAATAAAGAGCAACTGACGTGCTCATAGTAAAGATGGCAACATTGGTACTTTTCCCCAAACAATGTAAATTTTGCTTTGTGTTCATGCAACAGTGCTTTACAGAAACTTTTGGTAGAGACATTAAGCAAATGCAACTCCATCAACAACATTAATCAATTACTTTAAATAGGAAATAGAGACTCACTTTTAGGAACAACCATGTGATGTTCAGCAAGAATCACTAGTATATCCAGGAGTGGGATTCTCAGCTTCTGCTACCAATCATGGACTAAATGATAGAGACTAAGAACAGCAGCAGTGAGAAACCAACAGCTTGGAGGTATCAACACACATTGTGCTGAAGCACCTCAGAAGAACCAGCCTGTGGTCACAAAACACCTGCACCAGATCTCTGTGTGACCTCAGGCAAACAAGGCTTCACCCTGGCTGGCATCATGTGAAATAGGGTCCCTCATCTTTTTCTGCCTAGCTCTGTGGTCACTGCTTTATGCACATCACATACACCTGCAAAAAGGCAGGGCAGAGATCTTAAGATGGGTGTTGGAAGAGACAGAAAAGTGCAGTGAGAAATCTGACAGCACAGGCAGCTTGGTGCACATTCCTCTTAGCCATGTTTCCAATGATCTCTTCCCTCCACTATTAATTTATTGGTTTGCTGCAGGTGAGGAGTGTTATAGCTTGTAAGGAGTCTATTTTTGAAAGAAATCAGAAAAAAGGTAACAGGCTGGCATGATAAAGTGAGTCTGATAAAGACCCAGACTGAAGAGACAAAAAGATGCTATTCTGCCAAGGTACCGTGAGAATTAATAAATCAGATCATTTTATAAGGTAAATTGTACAGTAAATCTGTATTGTAAATTGTCTAATACATATGGGAAAAGCCACAGCTCAGTAGTCCCTGGCAATATTTTTAATGGCTTCAAACACAGCTAGAAAACAAATGACACACAGCACAGTACCTAAGGAGTCTCGCTCTGAGAAGCTCCAACTTTAAATAACTGGTGGAAGAAAAACAGAGTTGTAACCAGGCACTCAGAAGATAAAGAACTGATTGATTCCTGTCACTTGTGTGCTTCAACTACAGTGCCAGCTTCAGCAGTAACTTCTCAAGTTTTCCACCAGTCTCTGTGCAATACAAAAGCCATAACAGTTTTATTCTGTTTAAAAATCAATAAATAGCATCTTAGGTGACATCTGACAAGGCAGAAAGCTCGCACTTTTTCCCATTAACATTCTGCCCTCTGGTATTGCTGCTACATTTTATCATCATGCAATTCAGAGAGAAATATATACCTATTCCCAAAGTTTGAAAAAAACAACCCCCTCCTTCCCAAATATGGCCCAAAGCTGTTATGAAGTAACTTATTTTTAGCAAAAGCACTTATGCAGATACTTAATTTTAATTAATAGTCTCACTGACTTCAACATTTGCACAGCAAGACAACTCCACGCTTCAATTAAAGCCTGCACAGAAATGCTGTGCTGATTCATGGCCAAAAGCATGACAGGAACATCATTATATAAAATGCTCATAAAATTTAAAGAAAAAATGTAACAGGATCCTCACCTTTAAACAGAACATTAGACATCCTCTAAAACTCACAGCTTGAGCAGAACTTGCAGGTTGCTGAATATGTGAATACCAGGGGTAAAATATATGCAGTGAAATTATTTCAGAGTGGGCATAAGAATTTTGGGGAAGTATCTTAAATTGAGACTATAGCAGGCTCAGGTCTCCAACCTTGGCATGTGCCATGGCTGGTTTTCAAGACTGGAAGATTCTTTACCAGGAAAGGAGGCAGCTGCACCTTTACTTCTGATCTTTTCCCATTGTTCACACAGCACATCAATCTATCGATAATCAATTAATTATATCCAGGCCAGTTCAAACAGAGATTACACTGGGCATCTTCAGCAGATATTCACTTCCAGGGAAGAGACACTCTGAGTAATAATTCTGCCTATCATAATATACCTATAACAAATCTAATTTTGAAATAACATGATACCTAAGAAATACAGGCTTTTTTTCCACTGTCTATATAATATCATAAACTAATCTTTACTTATTGGGCAGAACCCTTAAAGAGAATTGGCAATAATTTTTTGTTAAAATATTCTAGTCTTGTTTATAAGCAAAACTGTGGCACCTGATGGCCTATGACTCCCAACTATCTATTAAGAATTTCAGAAGTTAAAGTGTAAAAAAACCCGAAGAGCAGAACGAAACAGCCCATATGACAGAACTCAAGGAATAAACAGATAGAAAAGAACAGGTAGACGATGAACACCTGAGCTTTTTCCTACTGGAGCAATTTCTTCCCAGGACATCCACTTCTCTCCAGCTCAGCACTAGCCTTGCCAGCCTGCCCACACATGAGCTAAAATAAAGCCCAGCCAGACCTGCCTTGGCTCTGCAGAGCACCAGCTTGTGCATTTCCCCAACCGTTTCACACCTAATTTACAGAGTACGTTTATCCATCCCCATATCTCCGAGATCTAACCTGGGGAGTGACTAGAATCAGAATCACTTAATTGATTAACACTTAAGAGAGATGCAGAAAGACTGGAAGACTTTCTGAAAATGCATTATTTTTATTCCCACTCCATTAAGCAGTCCAGCACTTTTGAAGGATTAATGAAAGAACTATCAAGAAGTAATACAGAGGAGGAATGCTGAGTCTCAGGGAACATGCCAACACATGATGAAGTGCAGGCACCTCACTGGTAGAGAGGAGTCAAGCCAGGATGTTCCAAGAATCACAGGGACATGTGAACTTACCCACTTGATAAGTCAGAGTTTATTTGATTTTTATGAAATACCATTTTGATACCTGGATCACAGACTGCGGGACTCATCAACTTAGAACAGTCATTCTCACAAAACTCACATTTTTTCACATAGAAATGTCTACTAAACATTCAGAACTGAAAGCATTCACCTTCAAATTAATATCCAAAAGCAGTCAATGAGCATATGTATACATGTAAGGATTATTTTCTTACTAAGCAGGACACAATGTTTCACTTACAGCTTCTATTTCTTAAGCAGGAACTGAAGACAAGCCCAAGAAGAGCAGGAGTAAATAAGTTTCTGAACAACTTTCAGAGATGCTTTTTAACAGGACCAGACAAAACATTCCCTAAAGTTGCATTTACAAGCCAAAGCTGACCTCAGGCACCACATTGAGTGTAGATGAGAACCTACATGGATACTGACCTCAATAATACTACAGGGGCAAATTTTGCATAGGGGAGACTTGCTCTTAAACAAATGTTTTCCAATGTATTAGGCATAGAGAAGCTTTTTTTCTGCATCAAGAACCACACGTCACATTCCTTAATCTGTTTCTTTTCTTGACCAAATACACTGTGGACAACCTACAGAGGATGCCCCTCGGTCTTCCTCTTTGAGGTCCCCATCTGCAATTTCCACTAACAATGAAAATACATGGATTTTTTTTTTTCCCCTCAAAAATCAGTCACATGCAAAAAAAAAAAAAAATTCTAAGTTATTAGAGACAATCAACATTAAGAAGTTCTGATAGAGTTCTTTACTGATGTTAAATGAAGTGCCACAGAGCCCACACTAATGCAAAAACAGGGAGAGATGAAGATGACAAGCAGCAGCAATGGCTGTGCATGAGAATCTAGGAAAAAATCTGGTGACAGGTCTAATTTAACAAAAAAGGAAACAAACACTAATTCCACACTTACCAGGTCTTCCTAGATCTAATTATGCATAAAGAATATAAAAAGGAAGTGAGATATATTTAACTGTGTATCCCAACATCAGTCTCAGGTAAGAAACTTCATTTGTAACCCTGAAACAACTGCAGCTCCTCTCACAACAGGGACAACTTTAAGGTCAAAATTCCAGGCAGAATCACAGCCAGGCACAGAATGATGCAGGACTGCTCACTGGTATCATACCACAGTCCAGACATTTCCTCTATATACTCCTGGACCTTTTCACCCACTCAGGAGTGAACAGGCAAAGAGAAGAGAGCTGGTCTACAAAAATAATAATGGTCCACATCTCAAAATCCTAACTACAAATCATCTCCCCGATCATAATTAAATGTATCAAAATTTAATAAGACTGGACACATTTAATTCTTTGTACTCCATAGATTAAAGAACAATGAGGAGGCTGGAAGCTGAAAAGTGGCTTAAGTTAAATTTACACAGTTGTGTGGACAAAATTCATTTGGCCACAGGAAAGCATTTATATGTTTAATATAGGATATTTTAAATAGGTTTATGCTGGCCTAAAAAATAGCATTTTGAAGAGATTATTATTGCAGTAAAATGCTTGCTATATACCTGAGTAATGAGACCACCAAATATAAAAAAACCCACATGCAGAATGTGCAGGCTCTTGGCCATTTCTCTCTCTCCCTCAAAATCCAAGTTGCAGGGCTTTAAGCCACCATATTCAAGTAAAACAAATTCAAACTATAATTTTCTAATATTTTATTTACAGTTAAATACAACACTGGCCAATGCTTACCAGGTTACAATGATGAATGTGTAATCTAATGCCCATTTGCCTTGATTTATACAAACCATCACATATCAGCCTCATGCATCCATCCATTTTAAGTCACTGGGAAGGATCATATTTTTCCTGATCTGAGTCAGTGTTAGGGCTGAACTTAGGCAGTTCATTTTTATTTGTTTGCATGAACCAGAATCAGTCTTTACACATGGTGGAAGATGCCTGGGGCTGCACAGTCCTCTGCAATCTCAGCAATTGGCCCTCTCATCCCATGTGATAGTTATGCGGAAAAAAAATAAGATCAACCAAATTTCCAACTGCCCTTCCAACGGTAGAAGAAACAGATTAGACTGTTCTTTACTTCTGAAGAAAGGGTCCCAAAAAGGTCAGTCTTTCATATGAAATACAGATCATTAACACTGGATATACAACTATTGTGATGCTCCTTTTTGTTTATACAACTGGGATTTGATTGTACCCATTTCAGGAGGTTCTATACTTTATATATGTGGCCTTTAAGGTCCCTTCCAAACCATTCTATGATTCTAAAAATGCCCCAATCCTTTTATATAATACTCCTTGTCTGCAAATAAAGCTCACTAATTAATTATGATTTTTATTAACAACACAATAGTTTTGTGTTGAGTAGAAAGGCTGAATGAAACCACATCTGCTTTCATGCAAACTCTCCTATCATGCGAGTTAGATGCAAACACAACACGTAATAGAACAACAGACTGCTCATTCCTGAAAGTGTCCAAATTCCAATCAGAATAAAATGATAGAATTCTCAAGTATCTGAAAAGACACTACATTAAATGATAAGAATTCCAAGGTCAAACACCCACTTTGAGAAGTGCTTTAGCCTGGTTTGCACTCACCCTTTTTTTTCAGAGACTAACTGCAGAAACAGTACCCAAACAATTATAATTGGTGACCTTTTCACATAAATGATAATTTCTTAGGCTCATTCTTTTATATTCCATCCCATATTCTTCCAAGTAAAAGCTGCCCAAAAATACTTTGCATGAAAATCTAAATGTTCCCAGTGACAACTCTGATCAAGTCACTCTTTGCACATGAACACTGAAAGATGCAACAACAGCAAGAACCACTAGTTATTCTTATAACTTCAAGACTAAACCCTAAATATAGTATGTTTTCAAAACCTCTTTCCTAAAATTCAAGTAATATGTTCATCGCTTTAACTGAAAGCTAACAAAGTACAACTTGTATTGTGCTGCAGGCCATAAAGGGAATGTTCTTTATTTGAGTCATGGTTGGATGAGGATGAAAAGTAGTTTTTGAAAATTTACAACAGTTTTGACACTAGTGTGCGTTTATCATTGCAAGTTATCCCTCTCTATTTATCAGACTGACTCTAGACCTTTCACTACCTTCATAAAGGCAATTTTTATCAATTCTTCATGTCATTACAGCTAACTATAGGAAACTGCATAGAATACACAGAAAATCCATAGCTCAGAAAGAACAGGGATAAGAGAAAGACCCCAGTGTCTGCTTCAGGAAAGCAAGAGAGGCTATGGTTTAAAAGGAACATTTAGTAATTCATTTGCCTCTAGCATAGCACTCAAGTGACATTTTGCTATCATTTACCTATCCTGAGTAACCATTCTGCCACATAAAAAATGTTCCCAAGGAAAAGGAACTTAAAATTAATGGAAGCCCCTTCTCCTCCACCCTAAACTGACACATTACCAGCACTGCTTCCAGGATTTCACAGCAGAGAGCTGTACTTTGCTTGTGAATCCCATGGAAATCCTTATTACTTTACCCCAACCAAAGCTTTATTCAAAATAAAACTGTTCTTAATTTCTGGAGAGTATTTGGGAGGCTTGGATTCATACAGAACAGGTGGTGCTTACCTGCCTGTGGCAGCCCTTGTTAGTTTTGTAAATTGAGACACTGGGTTTACAGTTAGAAAAATGAACTCTCGATTATGGAGCAATTTCAGTACCTAATCTTGTAAATTTGACTTTCTGAAAGATGAGTTACCGGCCCTCACATCAGTCTTTACTGACTGCACCAAGACGCAAATACAGGTCTACAACACACCTACATTATTTATTGCAGGGCAAACACCAGCCTGCAGGAAAAATCCCTGGCACCAGCCTCTTCAGGTGCCTCCAGGAGCCACCACAACTACCAGGAATTTTTTTAACAGAACCTCACAAGGGCAAGGAGAGACTATACAGCTGATTCTGGAGCTTCCCAAACAACCCCAGGATGCTAAAGCAGAGGTAGAAAAGTAGATAGCCTGTCCAACATGCAGCAAAGCCTTGCAGGAGCAAATAGAATCCTAACCTTTCTGCAAGGTGCCACAGTTCCAACTTACAGGTAAGGCAGCATCAGAGACAAGTGACTGCTGCAGTTTTCAAAGACTTGAGACTTAAAGGCTTGCTAGCAAAACATTTTTCTCCCCTTTTGTTATCAGATATAGTTTTCTGTGGGATAACACAGCTTCCAACTTAGGTGATCCTTCAAGGGACTTAGGGAGCACCTGGAGATCTTGCAAGATTCTAGACAGTAACACCAGGGCTTGAAACACCTACACTGCAATAAGATCACCTCAAACAAGATGTGCTTGGACATATAATTAAATGTCCCATTAATTTTTTTGCACATGTGTACAAAGACTTTGTGTGCCTACTTAAAATCTCAGCAATTAAAGCTGACACGAGCTACAACACAGCATTTTTCTACCTATGAGAAAGAATCAAATCCGTGTTTCTGTAACTTCTTTTCCCAAAATTTAAAAGGCTTTCTGTACACCTTCTTTGTGAAAGAAGCTGAATAATAATTACCTCATCACAACATTTAACAAACACTTGTCACTATGCACTGCTGACAAAGAAGAATCACTAAAACTTTTCCTCTCAAAGCAAGACAGAAGCAAAGACTTAGTCAGTTCTTCACATAACAGAAGTTTGCTGAGCAGCTTACCAAAAAACCAAGATATATTATTTCTCAAAGCAAAATAACACATTGCACTTGGAAGATGTGTGCTCTCCATACTGAACAACACCTGTTACATACCTGAAGGGGTTTCTTGAGCAAGCCAAGTCTCCCCAGGTGGTAATTACACTGATCAAATCATCCCCACACATGTTGTAAAAATGGAAAGCAAGAAGTAAAGGTAGTCTTAACAGATCAACAGCTTCTTCTGATTTCATGCAGCACACAAAAAGAATAAACATGGAAAATTCTGGCAATGCATTAAGGCAATTCTTACACCCAAACAATTTGATAATATAACATTATGAACCAAGCCAGTTTTTTTTTTTTTTCATAAATAATGATCTAAACAGAATACTAGTCAATTCACTAAAAGATATCAAAGATATCCTTTTATTACAAATGATCCAAGTATCCCCCTTGAGGCTATGGCTATCAGCAAGCATTTAGCTGGCTCTCCAGCCAATAATTTTCAGATCTGTTTTATTATGAAACTGTAACACATTTTCAATAACTTTTAGCTTTGCTATACACAGCAACAAATAATTTCCCAGAACCCTTTGGAAAATCTGACACACAAAATGATTCTCTAGTCAACTTGTGTATTATTAAGCTGAAAAAACCTCACATATATCGGATCATTTGATCACTGGAGAGAATGGCAAAGTATTGGGAGCTTCAGGACAGATGGACGAACTTCAGGTCATATAAAACACTACCAAGGCTGTATTTGAAGAAAAATGTGAAAGTTTGTGAAAGCGCCCCGGGTGAAAATACTTTGTGTTGCTAAGAAACATCATCCCTGATGATGGATGAATTAAATTGTCTCAGTTAGCAGAGCCAACTCCAGGCATCCCTCGTTTATTAAGAGAATGTTTTCTCATACTGGTAATTTATTTCAACAGCTATGTACAAATAAAAAGCCCTACCTTAAAATGAAACAGAATTTCAAACTTGCATAATTAATGCTACAAAACAATAGAGTTTACATCTTGAACAGAATTTAATAACTAACATTCCACAATGTAAACTCTAAAAATGAATATTAATACATCCAGACTATTAAGAACGTATTTTAGGATTGTCTGCAGTGAAATATACTGTTCAGCTCCCAAAATTACTCCATGGACAAGTGAGTGAAGTACAAAAGTCTTCAAATATTTCTAAGCACCGAACATTATCAATATTCAGGTAATCAAATTTTAAATATCACTGACAGAAAACTGCATTCGTCACAATAACAAAAACAAAATATGCATGAAAGAAATCATGCAAACCACCCACTTTGGTTACGTGGACATTGTCTTAATTTTGCATCTAGTTACTTTTTTAATATCTTATTCACTGTTTCCCTTGCAGGACAGATTGGTGAACTTAGGGCAGTGAATCTTTGCTTTTCTGAAGTGTTTGCTGTTGAACGGATCATACCTGCTTTTCCCACTGTGCACTGCATTCAGTGAAGTCCTTCCAAAGGTACAGATGAGACAGGGGAAGGCCTCCAGCTTCTCTCTTCACACCAGCTGCACATCAGGCCAGAGGAGCTTCAGCTGAAAGGAAAAAGAACAGCAAGCACATCTCACCTGGCACAGCCTTCAGAGCAGGACACAACAACAGAGGAGAAGCACAGTGGTGGGGAGCCCCAGTATAAGAACAGTCCCAAGGTCGGGAAGTAGCCCCATGACTGCTGCTCAGAGATGGGGGAAAGGGCAGGGCTTCCTTCACAACCCAGACAGGAATATGCACAATTTTATGCCACCCAGAAACCAACACAGTTGTTGCACTGAAAACAAACCAAATGTAAAGACCCATTTTCCAAGAACACAGCTGGCAAAGGGGAAAGTCATTAAAGAAAATGAATCTTCATTTGTCTGATGCCAAGGCTTTGGGGTTTTTCTTCCTAGTTACTAGATTGTGTTCTAATGGAGATTTCAAGTTAGAAATCCCAAATTTTAGGCCTACAGAGTCCAATTTAAGGAAAAAGGTGGAAAACCCTCTATAAACTGCTCTTTGGATCGTATCACAGCTACCAAGTCAGAAATTACCACACACAGCTACATGCCAGTAATGTGCTCAGCTAGTCAATACGCAGAGGCAGCCACAGAGGCTCTTCATCCCAAATAACCCCACCACGGAGCAGAGTTACCACTGGAGAGCCCAAGGAGAAGTATTTAACAATGATTCCAATTTGGCTGTGCTAGAGGAGATGCGTTTCCTGTGGGCCTAATAAGGAAGAGCTTTACAATCTGAGCAGAAGCCTTTCAAAGCCTCAGAGGACATGTCTTATCTGCACCACTTCTGCTCCTGGAATCCCAGAAATCCTGAAGACAGAAGGCAGATCAGACTGCAGCTTTCCTAGGCACAGATGTTGCAATCACATCTGCCTTAACTCTAAGCCAGAGTCCTTGTGTCTTCCCAACTCTGTCAGCATCTCTTAGTTGCTTTGGTGTTGGAAATGACAGGGCAAAGGATAAAAAAAGTGTTTCTGATCACATCAGGTGTAGTTAAACACCAAAATAAAAGAAAAACATCTGCAGATTATACTCCAAGCCAGCAGCAAGAAAGAAAAGGTTTTGAAGCACAGCATTTCTTGTCTACATGTTTCACAAAATAGCACTTCAAATCTTGAGATCTGATTGATCAAAGCTGGTTTTTTTTTTTAAGTGTTGATCTAGCAGCCATGAAGAATGACCATTTGTGGGTCAGACATTGAAGTATAATTAAAGATTTTACACACCACTCAGAAACTGAGTCACCCATGGGTGCATATCCATGTAAACATTCTCCAAGCTTTTTTCAACTCATTAAAAATCCTCCCCCTAAACATCTATAGCTACAAGATGTCAGATTTGATTTGTCCCATTTCAGGTTGCTCAATGCAAGACAGACACAGAAAAAACCAAGACCAGCAATGGCTCCAAAGACAACGAGGAAATCAAAGCACAACACAACTCTTCTGTGACTCCAACACCAAAGGCTGGGTCCTGCAACAAAGTACAGGTTGCAGGACTCTGAATATAATAAGCTTCCTCTTGGCATTTTCAGTGCAGGATTATTTAATGTTTTTCTTTATTACATAGATGATGAACAATATAGTTGCAAAATTTGGTAGTTACCTGGGAAATGCTGCAAGCATTCTGGGAAACAGAATTGAGAAAAGTGGGACTAAGGGATTAACAACAAAACTGAAACTGGTGTTTTAATACTGAACTGAATGCCAAAACTGAAAAATATTTCCAATTTATAATAATGATAGCAGCATCATATGAAAAAGAAGGTAAGATTTATTCTGTTCATCACTGATCTTAAGGTTGTACATTACACTCAGGTTTCAATACAGATGTATGAAACCAGCTAAAACGAAAACCTAAGCAATCTGGGAAAGTTAAACACTGAGTACAAAAATAAAAAGGTGAAGAAAGATGAGACAAGGTTAACAGCAGCTACAAGAATCATGCCCTACTACTGAAATATCCACTGCAGAAAAAAAAAATGCTTAACAGGTTAGGGAAAAAATTAGAATAGTATCAGAGGAAATATGCTACCTCTAGGGATAGTTAAACAAGGGATTAGGTTATGGAAGGGTTACACAAATCTCCACTGATTGTTTTTAAGACCTGGTAAGAAGAACACGCCAGGAATGGCCCGTACATCACTCTCTGGCCTGACACTGAACTACACACTCACACATCCAGTACAGGGCCTCAGCACAGAGCAGTGACCTCCCCAGATCCCCGTTTTCTTTCCTAAACTTAAAGGCTGCACAAGTTTAGGCTCCTGCCAGGCAACTCAGCAGGTGACTTGACTGCTCCTTAGAGCTCTGAGCAGGCTTTTGATAGCTTTCTTTCTAAATAGTCCAGGCAGGCTGTGATTGACAATTTTCTCTCACATGAAGCAGACTACCTTAAGTGTGGAGTACTCTGAATGATCCACCAGGGAAATAAAGTCAAAGTACAGAGAAGGCAATGGCAACTGATCCCAGGAATCCAGTCCTGGGAAGGAAATCACAACTGCCAAACTGGGCAAGGATGCACATCCCATTAGTACCTAGAAATACAGACAGTTAGATTTTCTTTTCTAGCACCTCCAATAAATAAGTCTTAATAAAAAGAAGTATTTAACAAAGTACTTAGAGAAATGAAGAGGGAAGGTTTGACATACCTAAGCTTATTTTCACAGCAGTATGAAAGGAAATGAGGTAGAGTCAGAGCTAATTCTCCTTATATAATTTCACATGGAATGATTAGTTCTGCCCCAACAGTAACAGCTTTCCATAGGGTCCTACTTGTAGCCAAGATTGCATACAGATGCTCTAAGTGTAGCTTCCTTATTCTCCACTGACAACCAACTTAAAAGGCCAATATAATATTCATTTTACTATAGAATGAAATTCACAGCGTGAATAGTAAAATAATGTCAGAACTACCATGAAACTACAGTGGCATGTTGGAGGCTGTGACTTTTAAAAGTTTAATCACAAAATGGATTCATGGAGAGGAGTGTACAGAGCAGCCTCGTGCTTCAGCGACATCCCATTGCCACTGAGGATGCCCAAGAGCTGTGGCTGGACAAGGAGAGGGCAAAGGCACAGAGGAGCATTCGTGTCACATGCCCTGCTGAATATTTTCCTTTAGAAGGCAGATTTCAATCATTACTGGGCTAATGCCCCCCCTCTATTAAGCCTGATTAGGACAGACATTCCACATGCTGAAGGTGCTAGAATTCCTGAGTCACCTGGGTTGCTTCTGGGTGAAATACCCATTACTGGGAATTCAGCTCAACCAGGCCCATAAAAAGAAAGCCCTGAAAGACATCCCTCAGCCCAATGCTGAACATATCACACGGATAATCCTAAAACTCCTTGCAAAAAAAAAAAAAAAACAAAAAAAACCTGCAATAGGTATCAGTACTCTTATAAAGCACTGCAGTGCTTTGTATTTAATCTTTGAATAGACAGTAGTAGAAAAGCCATACTCAATTCCAAAGTTTCTACTGCAAATTCCAGCTCAGCTGCTATTATTCCTGGTTTTTAAAGGATATATACATTTCATATATGCATAATAGTAAATTTAACTGTCAATGAAAAATTTAAGTCACATGCCAAAACAGCATGCAAAATAATAGCATACAAACTTTAAATGTGTGTATTTTGCAGTTTTTAGCACATCCATTTGTTTTACAAAAGACCTGTAGATTAAATACAAAATACACTATTAGTTTTAGGCACAAGAGCAACCAATTTTTTATGCCTTGCCTGAAATAATGACTAATTAGGCCAGCACCACCCTGCAGTCATTTCCATAAATCTTGCCTTTACATTCAAATCACAAGAAGAAAACTGACTTAACAACAAGAGCATATTTCTCATTAAAGTTTTCTTAAAGCAAGATCAGGACAAGAAATTATTCTGCAAAGTCAACAAGCTGATGTTATTGTTTATTTGGAAAACTTTAACTCAGACCAAACAAGAAGTTGCACTCAGAAATTTGCTGTATTAAACTGCAATCAGCCAGGGAAAACTTTCAACTGGGAAATCTTAAAACAGAATTTCACAGAATCTTGATAGATTTGTTATTTAGCAAAGTCATCTCACTGAATATTGCTTGTGTAAACCTTTTAAAATAACCAGAATATAAAAGATGTAGTATGTTCAACTACTTGTTGAATTTTTTATTTTGGACACATTCATATTTAAGGTAAATATTAAAGCAGAAAGATACATAGGAAATACAATTCAGATTAAATGAGGAGCTGTACTTCAATTAAGATTTTTGTTTTAAAATGATGCTAATTATCGTGCTTCTGAGAAATCACTTAATTATATATACTAGGCAAGATACTAATAAAAACACTTTATTTTCATAATGCAACAGGGACATTATTTCTATTTTATTTACAAAGGTGTCACCTGGTAAATAAACACCAATGAAACAGAATCAAAATTTATAGAGGCACATACTCCCCAGTAAATTTATTAACACACAACTCTGAGGTTAGCTTTTGTTCCTACCCCAAAACTGATTGGAAAGAACAGGAAAAAGTGAGATATTTTTCTAAGAGGTGGTCTAGAAATGGAGCAAAGCCACACCACCACTGCTCTGGCTCATCATCCATTCCAAGTTTTAAGCTTTCCCAACCATTTCCTTTTGCATGTACACACAATGGTTTGTGATATTCTGGAAGCTCTTCCCTACAATGACTCTACAACAGGTCTGTTTCTAATATGTGTATTTTATTAAGCTTTAGGAGGATTAACCAAGATCCTCAGTTCTTGAGGAAAATAAGGCATGGCAACAGCGAAATCTCCAGTCTTCATTCCAACACACTTGACTGCTGAATGCTGCCAGGGTGAGTCATGTCCACTATGGGACATGGATCCCATCCCAAAAAGGAATAAAACACTGCATCATATTAAATCTGCATCCAATTACTTAGGTGTGAACTCAAAGGGTGTGTTTTTATCTCAATGACAGCTTCTAAAAACGACTGTGAAAGAAATCTTGCACCCTGGATGGTGTTTTATCCATCAGGACCATGACCACCACACATTTTCAGTTGCCAGAGGCATGGCCAAAGTGACCTTCTCAGGAACCACTGTTGCATCTCCAAGAAGACAACATTCCCATGGTATTTAGGGCAATTTCATACTTGTACCACTGAGCATCAGTAACACAGACAGCCTGCTGCACAAACAGGCACTGAATGCCCAAAAATAATCTTGGAACAAAACTGGAAAACAGCATGTGAAGCCACACTGTTGTAGAGCCACAATACATATAGATGTTTTCAGATGCAAAACTCATTAAATTCCCCTTTTTTGGGCCCCCCTAACATTTTTTTCACAACAATTCAGCACAACTACAGCAAATTACATATGTAATACATTCTGAATATTTGATTATATGCAAACCTATACACACACAAATATTTAAATCAAAGTTGCTTATCCAAGATCTACTTACTTAGGGATTTACGTATCATAACTGTTTGTACTCTTTGCTTTGACCTTAAAAAATAATTATTCAGGGGAAAAAATACAAACCACTCTTAGTGCCTGGCCTTGCACATTTTCCTCTAACTTCTACATTTCATCATTAGTGTTACATACTCCACTGTTAATTTTAGACATTCCTCCAGTTCTCATTTGGACATCAAAGAGCTACTCATACCCAAAATACCAGCAATCTGAAATACTGGCTTCCCTACTTATTGTCATTTATAACTTGAAAAGATCTTTGATTTCTTGCCTACAGGAAATACTGCCGATCAAAACTAAAACATATATATGCTTCCATGAATTCCTATAGATGGGATCCAGGATTTAGGATAATGGACTGAAGAAATGGTTCTTAGATTTACATTTCCTACCCTGCCTGGCGCTTCACACATTTATTTTTACTTTCACATCTGACATGCAGCAATATGGCCAGCTAAGGTGTACATTTAAGACATCCTTGATATAAATCCACCAAGAAGTGAAATTCACACTGGGTTCTGTGTCCTTGCAGCACTCAGGCCCCGATTCCCCACCGATAACTGCTCCACTTATGGATGGCTGGGGGCAGCCCAAGGCTTGCTCTCCACAGCCCCTTGTTAACAATCCTGCCACCAAAGATTAGAGTGATTTTCCTGCTTTACAAACTTGGTAGAGAACATTACTCACATACAAATGGGGGGAAAAAAATGGTAGCCAGCTTTTTCTCTTTTCTGAAATTCCTGCTGCATGAGATCCTAACATGTTGCCTTGAGTTTGTATTTGGAGTTTGCTCTTCACTTTTGCAATTTTTTTAAATTAAAAATAATAGTATGTTACACAAGTAATTCCAAGCAATGAGAGACTCACTCTATTCAACTCAGCAAGCCATTTGCTTTGGTTTTGTTACTACTCCCTCTGCTCAACAGCTCATGTCTCAAGCAGTGGCACAATCAACATTAAAATGATGCTCCTTATACCAGTATCATAAAATAGAATCATTAAACAGTTCAGGTTGGAAGGAAACTTTAAGATCATTTCATTCCAACTCCTTGCCATGGGCAGGGACATCTTCTACAAGACCAGGTTGCTCCAAGCCCTATCCAGCCTAGCCCTAAACACTTGCCACTACTATAACCAAGTACTTACCACTACTATAATGAAGAATAACTCTCATTCCACTAGAAATTTTCACTTTATTTCCCTACAACAGAACTCAGTTATCTTCAAACAGGACTGTATGTGTTACATTTGTGAACCCAACTTTTATAGAAACAGCAGTTACCACTTTTATTTAACCAGGTGACATCTCAAGTCTATGGACAAGATAATTGGAATAGCTAATCCAAGATAGTATCCACATTAAGGATTTGCTCAACAGCTGCAGGAGAAATGCCTTACCCCCATGGCTCTCCCAAGCTGGACTATATGGGATTGTTTTGGATAAACATAATCTGATCTTGTAAAGCCAAACAACAAGATGCATAGATATTTCATTTCTTTTCTGTAGTTATATTCCAGCTTACAGACAGTAAGAACTGAAATACAGCAAATGGTGCCAGAACTACTTGCCCTCTCTATGTCAGGAAGTGCTTGGTGTTATCACAGCTTCCAACAATCATTCAGGTTTTGCACAAGGGGCTGATTCCAGGAGCCCTGAGTGAAGGAAAGTACATTAAACATGTGCTGTTTTAATGGTAAAATCATCTGCTTAGACACTTCCATCAGTGCAGGACATTGGTCAGAGACCACAAAACTTTGCTGCTTTGATCAAAACAGAAAGTAACAAACTCAGTGCTCTAAATTGGGACAGAGGCCTAAAATGCTCTAGGCATGTGGCTCTGAGCTATGGGCTCAAAGCACTTTGCAGTCACAGAGTGCAGAAAACATTTATAAAAAGCTAAACCAGGAACTTTTTGTTTTCATATTCTCAAATTTTATTGAGCAGAAATGTTTGAGGATAGTTTATTGCTTTTACCGGCCACTCTGAAATGGGCCTCCAGCCAGCTAGGTCTTTAAAATATGTCTATATCTCTGGTTTTAAAACAACATTAAGGAAGTTGTATAATTTTTACACTGGAGTCTGAGTGACTTAGCAGCAAAAGCGACAGGTTTCAGCTGTAACACAGGCACTTCACAAGCCACAAGCACCACTTTCGCAACAGCGCCTGTTGCACTTGGTATTGATCTGATGCAAGGGATCCACAAGGGTTAATTAACAGGTGTTTAAGCTCATGGAACATCCAGGAGACTCAAATTCAGGTGTACCAGAAATCAAACTGCATTTCACCAGCTGAGGGAGGAATGTGGTGCTCTGTTTGTAAAGTACCAATACCCTGAGCTGAGCAGAATTTTCTTGCAAGGTTAAACCGTCTCTATCATTCATTAAAGGGGGAAATTGACCACAAGGTTGTAAACAAGTCAATTACAAAACATACTCGTGTATTACTACACTTGCAAACACCAAGGTCTTTATACTACATTAAGAATAACCTTCACTTTTTTATAAATACATAAACTCAAAAACAGGATCAATTTAAAATCCTATCTCCTCTTATGTGATTTGCGCAACCTGGACTCACAGCATTTAAACTGACTTTAGTACACCCGAACTTTCAAGAAAGGGGAAAAAAAAGGCAAGAATACACATGACGTGAAGCCTTGAAAATTAAAGGCCTCAATTAAAATTCAATATTGTACTTCATATAGAGGCTCTTTACATAAAAACCCTGTCGTGGTTAAGATTTAAGGTTAACCAAGTTAATAGAATCCAATAAAATAGTTCTATTGAATTATGCCAAGCCATTGTTATAACCCACACTAAAATCTGCTGTTTGCTTTTACCTATTGGGCTCAACTTTGAACCATAAATTAAGCTTCAAACTATTTCCCACAGTCCTTAAAAAAACAAAGTACATGCTTTTGCACCTTTAAAGGTTTCTCTCCTCTAGTCTGCTACTCCAGTCATGTGTTGAAAGATTTGTGCAGACCTGCCAAGTCCCATTCATCCCAGACACACTTCCCTGAAGTCAAAGTATATTTAAGCAGCTCCTCTGCTGCAAAGTGCTCTGTTCCAGGGCATACTTAGCTTATAATAATAAAGCCGATTTCCTAAAATCCACATGTTTTGCACAAGCAGTGTCCTTAATGTTTTTCCTTTCCTCCTAAAAAGCTTGATGGAACGCCAAAACTAAGGACAGCTACACCAGCAGAACTGCTCACACGCATCAACATTTTAATTTTGCTACTTGGAACCAAAAGGGGCTCAGATTCTGCCGCTCCCTTTAATGACTCGCAAAAATCAGCCCCTACACCTTGCGTGGCGAAATAGAAGGGAAGAAGAAGAGCGTGTGTGTAGGAAACATCCTCCCCAGGGCAGCGGGGCCGCGCGGGGCCCGCCCGGGCCGGGCCAGGCCGCGCTGCCCGCCGCAGGGCTCGGCAAGGGGCCGGGAAGGGCCGGGAAGGGCCGGGAAGCGCCGGGAAGCGCCGGGAAGGGCCGGGAAGGGCCGGGAAGGGCCGGGAGGGACGGGAAGGACCGGGAAGGACCGGGAAGGACCGGGAAGGGCCGCGGCGGCCACAGCCGCGGCTCGAGCTCCCGGCCCCGCCGGCAGCCATGTCAGAGCGGCGGGAGGCGGCCCCGCGGCTCCCGGGCAGCGGCCCCTGCTGCGGGGCACGGCGGGCCCGGGCTCCCCGCGGCGGGCGGAGCCGGCTGCTCCGCTCGGTTCCTCCCGGCTCCCCCCGCCCAGCGCGGCGGGGCTCGGCCGCGGTCCTCTCGGCCGCCGGCCCTGCTGCCGAGCGCCCGCCCCGCTGACCCCTTCCCTCCCTCCCGGCTGGCGCGGGCGGCCCCGCTCTCACCCCACCCCGAGGGCGCTCACCTCCTCCTCCTCCTCTTCCTCCTCCTCCTCCTCCTCCTCACTCCCTCCAGGAGACCGTCGGCACCGACGCGGCGGCGTCCCGGCCCCTCCCTCAGCTCAGCGCCGGCCCCCCCTTCCGCCCCGCCGCCCGGGGACCCTCCCTGCCCGCGGGGAGAGCCCGGCTGCCGGAGCGGGGCACGGGGAACGAGCCGTGCCAGGAGAGCGAGCAGCCCCTCCGCAGGAGTTTTGGGAGCGCGGAGGGCTGGGAGGAATAAAGGGGTGCCGGTTAGATGTGAGTAGGAGGTGTGTGTTCTCTCCGCAACTCAAGCCTTCTCAGGTGGTGCAGCTCCTGGGAGAAGCTGAGCAGGTGTTACCTTAGAATCATCATAGATGCGTAAAATAGTTTGGGTTGGAAGGCACCTTAAAGACTTCCTTGTTCCAACCTCCTGCACGGCCAGGAACACCTTCTACTAGACCAGGTTGCTCCAAGCATCATCCAGCCCGGCCCTGAGCACTTCTAGGGATGGGGTAAGACACAGCTTCCATGGGCAACTTGTTCCACCTTCCCAGTAAAGAATTTTTTCCTAATATCTAACATAAACCTGTTTTCTTTGGGTTTGAACCTGTTCCCCCGTATCCTGTCACAACATGGTCTTGTTAGTTGTCCCATTTTTCATTTAAGTTCCCTTCAGACACGGGAAAGTCACACACAACGAAACTACCCCGAAGCCTTCTCTTTTCCAGGCTGGACAATCCCAATTCCTTCAGCCATGTGCCACAGGAGAGGTGCTCCATCTCTCTGATCAACCTGGTTGCCTCCCTTGGAGGTGTAACTGTTACAGGCAGGTGTATGAATCCTCTTTTTACCCACACTGAGTAACAAACCTTCCCAGAAAAACTATTCTGGAGAAGAAATGTTTTGTCACACTGACTCAGTTTAGCGTGGTGTTATCTCTGGTATGTAGACAGAAACATTTTTTTTAATAGGAAGTCAAAATGAGTAACACCTAATGGAGTGACAAAGCAGAATTTCCAAGGAGTACAGCTGTGAGAAGCATCAACACCAGTAACTTGAGGAATTATGTATTTTTTTTTCCCTACTCTGGCTAGTCAGTGATTATGAAAGAGCAAAGAGAAGGCTGATTTGCATGAAAAACACCCTTAGGATAATGCAGTGTTTTGTTTCACACGTTTTTGGGTTCAAAAATCCTGGTAAAGTTGTTTTCTAGTAGCTTTCCACAGTCCTGCACCTCTGAATTCTTGACACTGCAAAGCTATGGAAAAGTGAAAACGTCACAAAGGAGACAGTTCTTCATAGGTTTTACCTAGGCAGATGTGGTAAGACTGAATATCTTTTAATATTTATCATGTACATTATAAATAATTTTATAAGGTTGTGTCTTTCAGACAGGGTGACAGATGAGGAGGCCTTCAGTCCAGCTGAATAATTTGCCCCTGGCATGTGCTGGAACGCAAACAGGATGTTTTATCTGCAATTTATGGATAGAAAAATTGAGGCAAGGAAGTGAAGGCATTTATTTTCCAAGTGTAGAAGTGCTCATTTGTAAGCAGGCAATTTAGGCCTGAACTTTTTTCTCCCTTTTTTTTTTTTTTTTTTTTTGAGGAAAAGGACCGTGTATATACAGTTCCCATTGAAACTACACTTGAGGCACCCAAGCAGAAAGTCTTTGGCCATACTCTTTTGGGGTCCTGCAGCCCTAATCCCATGTTCTAATTGGCCAGTAATCTGTGGACAGATATTGTAACAGTTCCTTTAGAATATTTTTCTACTTCTCACTCATTTGCATACTAATGGCATAAAAATAGGCACTTCCTGCCAGTAATTAGTTGGAGCCCAGAATTTAAAGAAAGAAAAACACCACAGCATTATGGTAGATGGATGGTACTGAGGAAGCTGCAAAATAGAGTCACTTCTCTGGTGCTCAGAAAGTGCCTTTAATTTAGAGTTTAAGACTGGCAACTCTGTTACCTCTGTGTGACAGGGATTAACTGTTTGCTTGGCCTAATAACTTTGCCTCTAATGAGCCCCTCTAACTTTTTTCATGGCAAATCACTCGATCTGTCCTGTACCCAGGCTTGCTGCTGTAAAATGTTTTTCTTTTTTTGCCTTTTTCCCAGAAGGAATAATGCCTGGCAGTCTGTGAGTGGAGCTCCTTGTGGATCACCGTGACTCAGACCAGCACGGAGGCAGCTCAAGGGTTCCTCACCTAATGAGGCACTGTGGAACCCATACCACATCAGGTCACGTGAAGTTCTAAGTTAAAAGAGCTATTAGGAGCTGTGTGTAAGTATGGGCTTATTTGACTTCTCACATGTAGGCTTGACTGCAAACCAAGCTGGTGATAGCTGGAAATTTTCCTCTTCTCATACAGCAACAGAGGTAACTTTGGGTTTACATATCATAGAATCATGGAACATTTTGGGTCAGAAAGGACCTTAAACATCATCCAGTTCCAAGCAACTTCAGTGAGACAGTGAAAATTTATTTTCTTCCTTTCATTTCCCTAAGTTCTGGAGATCCTCAGGACATGGAGCTGCTGGAGTGAGTCCAGCAGAAGATACACACATGATTGAGGGTTTGGAGCATCTCTGTTCTCAAAGAACCAGGGGATGGATCCAATGAAGGGTGTTTATGCTGCTTAAGACTGAAACCTGCAATGCAGAGTAAATGTTTGGGACCCTTAACAAGATCCAGAATCATAGAATGGCTTGGGTTGGAAGGGACCTTAAAGACCATCAAGTTCCAACCCTTCCTGAAATGGCCAGGAACATCCCACTATCCCAGGTTGCTCCAAGCCCCATCCAGGCATGGTCTTAAATTTTTAGGGATGGACCAGCCACAGGTTCTCTGACCATCCTGTGCTAGGACTTCCCCATCCTCACAAGCAATAGTTTTTTTCCCTAATATCCAATCTAAACATACCCTCTTTCAGTTTAGAACTCTTCCCCCTTGTTCTGTCATTCTGGGCCCTTGTCCCTGTCCCTCTCCAGCTCTCCTGGAGCCCCTTTAGGCAGTGGAAGGGGCTCTGAGCTCTCCCTGTAGCCTTCTCCAGGCTGAACAAATCAGCTCTCTCCATTTCTGGAGATGCTCCACCTTTCTTACACCTTTTATTTTCCCTTCCCTCCATCCAGCCCACTTTGTTGCCAATCTTAATGTCAACCATGCGCCAAACTCTCTATTACATTGTGCTGAACTTAGAAGTGAAATTGTGTCACTTTTTTTTTTTTAAATCTTGAAAAGCAAACCTTGTGAAGCTTGTATCCAGCAGAACTATAGTGCCAGAAAGTATTTGCCTGAAAACTTTGAGACTGTAGCTTATTAAAGCACAGATCCTTAAGATGATTGGGTCTATTCCATTAGTAGATTTATAAAGTGTGCAGACTGGATAAACAACAGTGACAGCTTGGGGAAGTGTATGCACCTGTTTATTAAAAAGACGTTAACAAGGGCAAATCTAAAATAAGAACATGTACCACAACCCAATTTTCAGCAAATTTTTATGCATGCCTACACTTAAGGTTACCAATGTTATTGGCAATTTCTCTCTCTCTTTTCTCTCTCAGAAGTACACGGCAACTGATGAGCACGGAGCATCTGTGGCAAAGGAAAAAAACACCGTCTTCAAATTTTGAGGAGCAAACATGACCCTTTCTTTTTCTACTGTTTTCCACCCACATTCAGTTAGTGTGAGAGAAGAAAGAAAATGTAAAAAAAAAAAAAAAAGCAGAAATATTTTCTTTGCAGGGAAGGACTGAAGAATGTATTGTTCTCTCATTCACAAGCAAGCGCTTTCATCACCTCTACTTCCATTTTGCTCTACATCATAAGTGACAGCAAGTTTTCTGTATTTTGCTGGTATAACTTAGAAGGGGTCACAATTCTAAAAGTTCTCCTGCAGAACTGAGTCTTCTGTTTGGATGTATGCAAATTCTACAGCGCTTATGCCACTTGTACTTTGCAGATAGGTATAAGCATATGCAAAAATGGAGATTATATATGTACATGCAGGTTTTCAGAATTAATCAACCAAGAATGTACAAAAACTACAAATGCTTTGCTGAAATTTGGCTCAAAATAGATCTCTGAATTAGCCTGCTGTAGCAGCTTTCACTCAAGCTTGCTAAATACACTCAATTTTTATAAATAATTAATAACTTATAAGATTTGCATGATGATGGGGCTTGGAGCAACCTGGTCTAGTGGAAGATGCCCCTGCCTATGGCAAGGGCATTGGAAGTAGATGGTCTTTAAGGTCCTTTTTAATTGAAACCATTCCATGATTCTATGGTAATACTATTGCCCCAGAACAGCATTTTAGCAATACATCCCAATCTTGGGAGGACCTGGTGGTACTTTTGTGTATTCAAAATTGCATTAGTAGTGTTTTTATAAGTATGAATTGCTGTTGGCCTGGAGCACCTCCAGGATTAGATCTTGAACCTCAAAGATATGTAAGTGCTCCCACCTCCTTTTATTGAGATTGAAAACTGCATGGGTTAAAAACTGAGTAAATAACTAAAATTTAGGCTCCAAACTTATCAAGTGTATTGCAAGCACAGTCACAAACCCTTCTTGGAATCACCTTCACGTCAGTAGTTGATGTAAATATTTTTGAAGACAAATCAAAGTCCTGAACTTGCCTAAATCCTGTGTTTCAGAGTATGGCCAGGGTACAGAATAGATTCCTCAAACACATCTGATTATTTCTGTTAATATGAACTGAAGCAAAGGGTCCTTGAATATTTCTCACAATTCAGCAGACAAAAAAAAAAAAAAAAAAAAAAAACCAAAAAAAAAAAAAACCCCACAATGTTTTACTTCAGTCTACCTTTTACTAGAGCTGGGTACAATAGGATGTGATTATTTTAGGAACATTAAAAATATCTACTATCTTCCTCCCATGCTAGGTAGAATAGTAGTCTGAAGTAGTTTTGCTTTGTAATTTTCTGAAACGAAGAATTCTGACTTAACCAAGCCTCTTCAGAAGGAAGCTGGCTGATATTATCTTACTTCCCTCTTTTCTTATTGTGGAATTGTTGAGAGAATGCCAGTTGTTGCTACTTGTCATCACAACTTTCTAGTCCATATTATTGCTCGTTAGAGACAATAAATGTTAACCAGAAGACTACTTAAAACTTACCAGTCTTCAGAATTTGAGTGCATAGGTAATAAAATGAAGACATTGTAAATCTGGGCTTGCATTCATTAATTGCACACACACATAATACCTACCTTCTAAAAAATAATTCTCCTTTATTTGTTCAGCAATTTTTTTTTAAGATTTTTGTTTCTTGGCTGTTATACTATTCAACAGAATAAATGCTTCTTTTTGAAGGGATTGCAGCAAGAAATGGGAAAACTGGTAATGGCAGGATGAAATACCAAGGATGATGATCACTAAGATACTTTTGGCTCCAAACAGTCCTGTTTTGTACCACAGGCATGGTAGTAAGTGTGTAAGGTACCAGTTTGCTGATGTGGGTGAATGGCTCCTGGGGCTGGTCCTGCAGACAGTGGATGTGTTGAGGGATGTGCACATGTGTCAGAGCTGCACTGAGCTCACTTGCTTTGCTAGGACTGAGCTAATGCACAGCTGATTCCCCTCTGGGGGAAACCTTGATTCTGAGTTTCAAAGGGGACCCTTTCAGTATTTCTAATGATTTTTTTTTTTGGTACAAAACCTGGCAGTCTTAGAAAGTTGTTGGGGACTCTGACACCAAAGTGTCGTCTACAGAGCTGGGGCAAAAGATTTTATACCACTGCTGCCCACTGCTCAGAAAAGCAATGGTATAAATACTACCACCCTCCCCCCCAAAAAAAAAAAAAAAAAAAAGTCAAGCTCTGTAAGCAGATTAACAAAGCTGTTTGCTATTATGGACAAAAGCAGCAGGGAAAAAAAAAAAAGGAGAGGAAATGGGCTGTATTACTGTGAGTTGGCACAGAAATGAAATACCAGGCTGCAATTTATGTATAGTAATTGTTCACGAAGCATTCTTTGGGTTTTGATAGTGACTCATTGTGTTCTTTCTGACCTTTGATGTACAGGATGGGCTGCTAGAAGACAGAGGAAGCCACGGTAAGAATATAAAACTTTATTAACTTAAGATTTTGTTGGTTTGTTTGCTTTTTTTTATTATTGCTCATTGGTAGGTAGTATCTCTGGAAAAGACAAACAAAGGCATTTACCTTGAGCCCTCATGGGTTTTGCCATCTCTCCCAGGCTTTTGTAGTTGAACAAACAGTTGAAAAATAGCTTTGGTTTTAAAAAGGAAATTTGCTAAACAATTGGTTGCTGACGTTGATTACTGAGTTCTGAAAAATAAGATAACTGATTGCAATACTATTGTGTTAGCAGCCCAGGTAATAAGCAGTATAAGCCCTGCTCTATACAAGACACACAGAAAAGTTACCAAGAAGATATTCTCCTGAGTGAATGTTTTATCTTTTAAAGAAAATTATGGGAAAAAGCTTCCATAGAGTCATCAGAGTAGACACAACAGACTCTTCAGCACCGTTAAGTTCCATTATGTAAATCCACAGTGATGTAAGCCAGACACTGTCAAGTTTGATGCGCCCCAAATTTGACCTAATTAGCCATTTGGTTGTTACTTTTTTCAAAGCTTGTGCAAGTGGGCTCAGTTCAGGATATAGATGCTAATTGAACACATAACCTACAGGTGCTAAAGAATCCTTGCAAAAGAAGGCCTATCCTATTAGGAATGCAAGTCAAGGCCCAGGGTCATCGGCTCGGATGGTGGGGATGGGAAAAGAAATCCCATCTACATCTCTCTTCACATGGCCATGTTATTTTCAGGAGTGAAATTCAAATTCAGGGTAAACCAATGCAATCTAACAGAGATTTGCCAACTGAAGCCACTCAGGCTTCAGGGATGGAACATTGCTTCAAGCTTTTAGAAAGCTGAGAGTTTATGAGGCAAAGCCTGAAGTGGTTTACCCTACCCCCAGTATCAAACACACCCCTGTGCAAGTCAGAGCTGAAATTTCCTCTTGTTCTTTGACCCACCATGGGATCTGTAGGTGCCTCCACTCTGCCACATGACTTGGCCATGCCTTTCACCTATCCCATCTCTATCCACGTGCCCCAGCCTGAGATCATCACCTTTACACCCATGTCCTCTTCCCACCCATTTGCCAAGCAGGAGTGCAGTAACCTTTTGTCATGACTACACCTTGGCCCAGATGCTGCAATGTAAACACTCTCTCTCCTCTGCTGTTTCCCTGCAATGCCCAAACCAAAATGAAATGAGATAAAAAAGAGCTGCACAGCCTCTGAGTTTCCTGGCTTTTATCTTTTTATACCAAAGCCTTTGTGTTAATTTTGCATAGCTATTTTTACATGAGGAATAATATCCTGAATTACTGCTATCACGTGCACTTCAGAATCCCACCTCACCATCCTCAAGTCATCTGGCAACCTGATAGTGTTTCCTGCTCCTTCCCTCACATCAGCGCTGCAGAGAGCTTTGCTAAAAGTTTCACATCTGAAAAAGCAGATGATTTGGCAACACCTTCCTATAGATTTTTTTTTTTCCTTAAAGAAGTGTGCCTGTCTTTGAGTAAACTTTTCTTTCCAACTGTTCTTTTTTGTCAGCTTGCCAGCTCAACTTCTAGTATTGTTCTGCAGAGATTGCTGTAAGGAAAAATGAAAGAGAAGAGAAAGGTAGAGAACTGGGGGAAAGGGAAAAGGGGTTCAAAGGGCATTTAAAGCCTGGGGAGCCTAGCATGGAAAGAGAGATAGGCTTAGGAAACAGGGAATAAAATGGTGGAATGAGAGATAAAACAAAAACATAAAGGATAAGGGATTAGAGAGATAAGGAGTTCAAGAGATGAAATGTGAATAAAGGAAAACAAGAAAAATAAGGATGAAAGGAAAGAAGTGACAGGAGTAAGACATGTAAACAATTAACTAGGAAAATATTCTGTTTATTTTAGTGAAAGAAAATTATAGTATCTTTATTATTCTCTGGTTTACTAGTTCAGAGGAATTTTTCAAGCTAAGAGCTGACACTTGGGTAGTATTACTGAACAATGATAAATATAAGCCTTCCAGTTGTTGAATTAACCCATTCTGAATTTATTTAATTAATATGACATTCAGACAGTTAAAATTTGGATGAGAAAAGCAATAAAAAATATTAACCACTGCAATAGAAAATGCAGATCTGGAAGAACACTTCCCAATATTTGCAGTTAAATCTAGCAGCTCATTGATAATCACTCCAGAGCAGAGTGGCATGCTGAAGATTAATGGGAGAGAGATGAAGAGAGCAAAAATATTTAAAATCAGTGCTGGGTTCAATATTCAGCATTGCCCACTGACCAGGACAAAATTGCTCAAGATCACCATTTTTCTGTGAAAGTATTTCTCAAAACTTTTCCCCCGTAAAGATATTCATCATAAAGTGTTATCAGGTCTCAGTTTCTGCCTGAGCTGTTCATACAGGTCACATAATGTGGTGGAACCCAGATAATATTGCTTGTTTTCCCTGGTTGTCTGAGCACATATCATCAGGAAGCTGAAATTTTGTCAAAACCACACTGCTTTTTAGGGTATTTTTCATAGAAAGACTATGTATACCTACAAGTCTAAAGTAATCATCAAAATGCCCTAACACAAAACCCCACAGTTTTTGTGCTTGACTCTAGAAGTCACCAAACATCTAAGTAACTTAAGCCATCATCCCTCCCTTTCCACTACCCCTGAACTTGCATAATATAGTTCAGATCTATAAAGGAAGATACTCCTTGAGGTCAGTTACTTGACATATAAAATTTTTTCCTGCCCATGTAGCTCCAAAGGCTTCTGAGCAGGTCTCAGGCTGCTGTGAAGGTTTCTGAAGACACAGTCAAGGTGTTACACATCCCTTTTCCTCACACTTGATAGGACAATCTCCCAACAAGATTTCTTCCCCCAGAGCATCTACAGAGACGAGAAAATGAAGTCTCTAATGTTTGCCAGTCCCAATACTGGAGCCATCCAGGCCTATTAATTCTGTCTGAAGGAGAGGAATCTTAGGATTTAAAGGTCTATTTCAGTACAAATCATGAGTTAGTCAATGGGAAACTGGATTTACTTGAAAGCAAAAAAACCACATTAAAGCAACACTAAAACAACCTTGTTCCAACCCTGTGAACCAAAACTGAGCAGTTTAAAGTACCTAAGAGCCATAGGAGACAGTTGTGTATTTACAGAAGGACTTACGTCCTCTCCTGAAGTATTTGAAGTATTGCAATGAGAAACCACCAGTAACAAACAGCAATTTAACTATCCTAAATTACATTGTGTAAAGTCTCAGCTTGCCAAATGCCTGAATGAAAAAGATGTGGAAGATGGGCTCTCCTTCATTCTAATTCAACCCATATTCTGGAAGTATCTGTTAAAAATAGGACATTTTCTATTCCCTAATAATAATAATTTTCCATAGACAGCTGTTGATGTGCCCATAAGTTCACAATAGCTCTTTTTGCAGTGGATTGTAATAACAACTTCTTCAACTCTGTCTTTGAATTCAGAGCTGTACAAGCTATTCACAGCGAGCACTTTAATCAGTGAATTTCAGCTTTTATTCTGACTTTGGTTTGTTATAAATGCTACACGCAGACATTTGATATAAATAAACTTTGCCCCAGTGATTTGTTCACAACATGTTTTCACAGCAGAGTTTCAATATCCATCATTACCATTGCAGAACTGCTCACCTTGGCTGACCAGGGTTGTTTGTTCTGGGAAAGAAGCAGTCACCAAGAGGAAATTCATGTCATGGGGCCATAATGGTCCGATGGATAAGGTGTGCTCAGTTTAAGTCAGGAGGAGCAAGATCACAAGACTAAAGAGGTTTTTAGGACTATTTTAATATTTCCGTTCCTGTTCCCTTGACTCAGACCTTGCTTGTAACATCGCTATGAGAACAAAGAGGCCACTTGAATGTTATAGGCTGAGGTCAAATTGAAAATTAATGATCTCTTATCACATTCAGACAAAGCTCCAGCTGCAAAGGGTGGGGTTGGGTGCTTTTCTGGTTTATTTAATAGCCACTGAATCAGGGCTGTGAACAGGGCTTGCCTAGTTAGAGCTGCAAAAGATGAGCTCACATGCCATTTTCTGAGTCCCTCTGCCATGCCCTCACCAGAGCCTGGCCTGGCAATCCTTTACATGGCTGCTGTCTTCCAGGACAGCAAACGGAGTGCAAGTTTAATATCTTAATGAAACAAATGTCAGGCATTTGTTTTATATGAATAAAACATCTTTGGCATAAACCACAGTGAAAAACAAATTCCAAAAAGGTTGTAAATCAGAATTCAGCTTTCAGGGCGCTAAAATGTGTGTGTGAAAAATTATGCTGAAGAGCCAGCTCTATCTAAACTAAATCGTTTGGCAATGCCCTGTCAGCGCGGGAGAAAATGGATGTAATGTGCACATATGCACAAGGAGTGACTCAGAATGATGTACAAGTGTTACTGTATCTACTCCAAAAGAAATACCTGGAAGTCAGGAAATACGGCTCCACGGTTCAGCAGATTTGTCTGAGGATAGATGTTCTGGTTTTGAAACTCTGGTCTTTCCCCAGAGTGCTGTAAAGATGTCTCATGCAAACAAATACAGTCTGGGTCAACCGATATCTCTGGGACTATTGCACAAAGTATAGTTTTATTTGGTATTTATGGGAGAAGAGTTTCAGGAGAAAAACGTGCCTGCTGGCAGCTTAAGGACAAAACAATAGATTGATATCTGTAGGTCCTGGAGCAAGACCTGTAGCCTAAACACATGCACATTAATCTGTGTGTATGTCCAGGCATTTCCTTAAGTAGTCACGACAGTTTAATTGCCTATGAATATTCATATAAATGAGTTTTGTTTGGAAGAAGGGCAGCAATCTCGAATACTTGTACCAATCTCTATTCAAGCGGAGAAATCATCTGAAGTCTCCGGTTTCCTGTTTATAAGAGTTTGGGCTGCCCAGACAAAACACAGCAGCAGGAACAATAGCACAGGGCTTGGATGACTCTTACAGCACCTCTGAGACCGGATTGTCTCAGCTAAAGGTAACATCACTCCAGTTTACAATCCCAGAGCTGGAGCTGGAAACCTCGGGATGACCTGGTGTGTGTTTGTAAAGTCAGTGCTCCAATACAAAGTGAAATGGCACCAGAGAGACAGAATGGTTTGGGTTGGAAGGCACCCTTAAAGGGCATCTAGTCCAACCCCTGCCGTGGGCAGGGACATCTAGGGACATCTAGGTTGCTCCAGGTTTCTCAAAACCCAATCCAAATTGTCCTTGAACACTTCTAAGTTTCCACAATTTCTCTGGGCAACCAGTGCCAAGGCCTCACCTTATTCATATCCAAGAATTTCTTCTTAATATCTAGTCTGAATCTACTCTCCTTTGTCTGTCACTACAGACCCTACCAAAACATCTGATCCAATCTTTTTTGTAATCCCCCTTCAAACACTGAAAGGCCCCACCCTTGCCCACCATTACCCTACTCTATTTTAGTTTTTATAGACACAAACTGAAACACAACCTCGGGGCACCTACTGTTGGGCTGTTGGTCCTCAAGAGGGTTTGCTGGAATAGTGTGCCCTCTGGAATCCTTCCAGGAGGGAAGAACATATTTTTCCAAAGACAGTGTTGGGCCTTTGTGTTCATTTGCTGGAAAGAAGTCCGCCTCTGTCAGGTAGAGTGATTGAGGTTTCTTGGAAAACACTGATGAGGAGGCTTGTGCTGAGAAGACAGAGAAATGATGGAGGACCTTGCCAGAATAGCAGATCAGATAAAACTCTCTTGGTCACCATGGTGAGGAGGGAATTCAGCTCAAACAGAGCAGCAGACTGTCTCCCGCTCACTAGGCTGTGATGCTCGGGTTCATCCCACTGAAGGGCATCTGTGAGACAGAGCTGAGCACCACTCAGGAGCTATTACGTAGTAGGTTGCAGTGCTGGCAAATGTTTTCAATTTTTTTCTCAAGTGCCATTTATATCTGACTTTCCCATGTTCTTCCCTGCTGCTACCCCAATGTAAACAGCGCGGGGTCGTACAGGAACCACTCTCCCTCTTTCCAAAATGGTAATGCTGGGGATCTGAGGATGACTAATCTCTCCTGTTTACAGTCTGCTAGCTGTTTGAATCCTAACATAACTTAGATGACAGGGTTTGGGAGACTGGAGAATTACATGTTGCCAAGCTACTAAGGAAAATCTAAAATGAAAAAAAATAGACTTTTCATGAAGTGTCTGGTAATCTCCCTCATTCCCTGAAGCATCACAGGCTGTAGTTCACATATCCTGCTCTTCCCTCTATGTTTAAGAAACACCTGATATATTCACCTTACCCATCTGGGACCTGGGACCAGTTTCCAAGATGCCTACAGGAAGATGAAGAAGAGGAAGGAAGCAGAGATAGTGACTAGATCATGCCCTGGACTCACTAACCTTAAAACAGCTGTGTTGGTATAGGAAATTTCCTGTAGAAATTCCCAGCTCAGGTATCTAGTCCCTTCTCCACACCTGTATCATCTGTATATAAGTGTATCATCCTCATACATATATTTATATTTATATATCTATATATATATATCTAAAACCCAGCTGCATGTTCACTAACTGCCTTCAAAGATGTCCAGTGAGGCCTTAAATTATCTCTTTAAAAATCCTATTGCAGTTACATACCACTTATTTTAGCCTGCATTTAAGCCCATTAAATAAATCAGAGAAGATACACAATTCCACAAGCCCTTTTAATCACAAGAAAGATACAGGCAGAAAATGGTCGTCTGCTTATAAACCCAAGCTGAAAAAGTTATATCAGAAATGAGGTGTAAATTTTTAAGATTGCACATAATTCAGCTGTTAGAACAATTTAACATTTGGATACTGCACATGGGATGTGGGATAATTTTTGTCACTTGAAGTCTTCAAAATTGGAAAACTTCCTAGAAGATATGTTCCAAGTCAACCGCAAGTGACTGAGCTGCAGACTCAATAACTCAAAATTGAGGTGGATTGTGTGAATGTCTGTATTCCACCCCACACAGGATGGCAGGCTGGAGAACTGTGATGGCCTCAGAATCTATGAAAACATTTTGTCTTTTCTGCTTGGTGTTTCAAAAGGAACTGTCACAGCTCAATCGATTAATAAAAGATGAAAAAGGTGCAGCAAATAAAACTGCAGTCAGTTAAAGGCTGAAGGTAGAAACTGGATATACCCTACAAAAGGTGAAGTGAATTATAGCAATTAAATAGAATGATCCTGATCAATTGAATAATGAATCACATTCCAAAGCTGATAAAATTTTTATTTGAGATTCAACACATGAAGTAAAAGAATTCAAATAGCTATGGAAGAACATAAATACCCAATTTGAAAATATATTCAGCCAAGCAGCTGTCATAGTAACCTTTGCAAATAAAAGTGTTATAGAGGAACTTTACCGGGGAATACGACACTAAGTGGTGTATTACTTCAGAAATCTGGCACTATTACTCATCTTAAACGGGAAAGATTTGACAAGAATGGGAAAATTCAGCTGTGCCAGCCTAGCAGGTGTGTGGGAAAGAACGTTTTCAAAGTAAAGCCCACGGTGCACTTCAATGTTGTGCCCTTTTGGGGCTCACTGGAATGAGTTTTATCTAATGGCATCTATTTTGTACCAGCCAGTGACTTAGCAAGTGATCTTTTGACTCATTTTTGGAAAAAATTACATGTGGCTGTTTATGGAAGTTGTTAGTGGAACAAGATCTTTCCTAGACTATACTTGTCATGGATATTTTTTTTTTTTTTTTTTGCATAGTAAACTAAGGAGTGTTTTGTGAATGGTGCATAATATATTACTGAGTAATATAGAAACATGGTCACATCATTTTCATAGAACTGCAGAATACCAGAAGGGTTTGGGTTGGAAGGGACCATTAAGGGTCATCTTGTTCCAACCCTCCTGCCACGGGCAGGGACACCTTCACTGTCCCAGGCTGCTCCAAGGCCCATCCAGCCTGGCCTTGGACACTTCCAGGGATCCAGGGGCAGCCACAGCTTCTCTGGGCAATCTGTGCCAGGGCTTCCCCAGGAACAATTCCTTCCCAATATCCCACCTAACCCTGTCCTCTGGGTAAGCCATTGCCTCTTGTTCTGTCATTCCATGCCCTTGTTCACAGTCCCTGTGCAGCTCCCTTGGAGCCCCTTTAGGAACTTGAAAAGGAAGAATATGTAGAGGATATACAGAGAATTTAAGCTGAAAAGCAACTTTAGCTACACTGTCATATTTAAAAGCTAAACCAGGCCTTGTCTTGTCTCCATCTGTGCATGGGAATGAAAAGGCAGAAAAATCTGCCTCTTTCTAGGAAACTATTCCAACTTCTGCCTGTGGTATTGTTATCAGAAAATGGAAAGCTTGTGGCAGTAGGAACCAAGGAGCTACTGACTGCAAAGGTTTGGGCCCCTGTCACAAAACTGTTCCAACAGGTACTGTTGGGCAGATCTGATAATCAGAGATGCTTCTGAAATTAATAAACATCACTTCATCTGGATACCTTCTCTCAAAGGTGAGAAAAGACAACGGGTTTCCCTAAGCACCCTTCTGTGGCAAGAAGAAGATTTTGCAAAACATGAGTTTACATCCAAAATCAGCAAATGTGTTCAGGGGAAAGGAGAATTATGTTTCTAATGAAAAGTACCATGATAAGACATTTAAATAGGAAATAAATACCTACATATTGTCTTTTGGTACACCCAATGGAAGAGTATCCTCTCTGGATGTTGGTCCTGCTGTCCCCATCCCATTTTGACCTTTGCACTGCCTTATTGCTTGTTGTGAAAATTGCTGGAGCTTCACGAATGTATTCATGCAGGTCCATCTCCTGTTTCTAACAGAAAATCCTGATAAGTTTGGTAAGATGACTGGCAGTTACTTCCAAAATATTTTTTCTCCATATCTGGTTTTAATACTGAAAATACATGTTAACTTTTAACTGAAATGAAATCTAGGCCTTTAGCTAATTACAGGGTTAGAGCTTCACTAGTACCTGACCTCTCATCCTACACCACTTGGTCTTGTTCTTACTAGCACTGATTTTGCCTTATTTTATGCTGTGGCCTAGAGATTTTTTATGCCATAAAAATCTCAACTTCTCAAACTTGTCAGGGCTGACTTTTATGCTGGCGTAAGGTACAGCTCCTTTTCCTCTTTTTTACAATCTGCCATAAGAGGCAAATATTGATCAATAACTTCTCCCAGAGAATTTTTAGTACAGTTTTATTACACTTTGGTCAGTTGATAAAAATAACCACATTTCACTGCTTTGGTAACCTGAACATCTTAACATCAACCATCATCACACCTGGATAATGGGCAATTAGTTTTTAAATATGGTCTGACTCATTCTTTCTCTTATGATATCCATTAACCTCTGGCAGAGAAATTCTTCCCAGATCTTCAATGCTGTTTCTGGCTCTTTTAAGGTTGGGTCATTTTTTTTTTTTTTAATTTTCCCTTCCTTATGCATAATATCCTGCATATTCTAGCACATGTGAGTGAAGATTTGTCATTTTAAAAGGATTTCTTGCTTTAAACTTACTATTTCTTGAAACATAACCTCGTCTTTAGTCCAGCACTGGCCGTAGAAAAAGCAGCCAGGTTGGAAGGAAATTAACAGAGAAGTTAGAAGTAATTAAAATTCAGAGTTGGCTGGACACTTGTGGAAAGTGCAGTGACTACCTGTGCCCACATATGCAGCACATTTGTCTAAGTTACTGGTGTGTGAAAAGCAAGGAACGGAACGAAAGCTCCTCTTGCTGCCATAACTACAGCAGATGCTGCTTGATGCCTGCTGAAATTCAGAAATATGCTCTCATCCTTTTACAACAGCCTTGTGCCTACCTCTTGTGCTCTTGTTTCAGACCTCTGACCTTGCCTTTCTTCTGGCATCCTGCAACAAACAAATCCATGGACAAGTAGGTGAGCCTGTAAGACTCCAAGTTATTTATGAGAGAAGATACTGGAGAAGAATCTGCTCAGAGATGTTCCATTCTTGGCACTTTAAAATTTTCTATTTCTGCCTGATTTTAATTAATAGCTTTGTGTTTAAGATGAAATGTGTTCAATTTGTGCACAGTGTCACACTACAAGATCAGTTATATACATAGCAATACAATTATTATTCTCTGCTGACAAATGTACCGTGATATTGATAAAAAAGCAATAACTTCAATGTACATGTCAAAATCTGTCCCGATAGCTTATTACAGATTGGTAGATGAACATAAATATCTAATGTTCAGCCTGTAGTGTTCATTTGCACCATGGCAGATGAAGGTATGGGCTGAAGATTTAATTTCAAACACAATACAAGACTCTGATACTCACTGAGCCTAAGGTATGTCTTTGCAAGTATTCATGGAAGTATGGGTGACTATTTCCCCAGCCCAGGACCAGGCTGCAGGGAACTGCTGATGTTCAGCTGTTTAAACCTCTTTAAGAGTCCCTGAGACCTTCTGGTTCTGGTGGAAATCCACCAGCTTATCCATAATCACCTTTCCATGTTTCCAAGAAGGGAGCATGGCTCTGCAAGCTGCCTGGGGTGGGCTGGCCTGCAGAGAGCCAAGGCAGGAGCAGAGCCCAGTGCAGGCTTTCCCAGGGCAGGAGTGGGTTGTGGGCTGGACTTTTATGAAAACAACCTCTATCACATTGACACGTTTGCTTATTTTTATGTCTCTTTTTGAAAGGAAAGGGAAATGGGGAGCACGGCCTCAGATAGGTCCCGCTTCCTCCTTCATTCATCAGCTTTCTTGCCCACATTTAGAAATCCAAGGAAGCCAGTTATGAGCTAGCTATTTTGGAGACATACCAGATTAAAATAAACCTGTTCCTATGGCTGTGAAGTTGGTGAGGATGCTGAGAGGGACAGAGATGAAGTATTGACAGAGGTGGCGGTGAGTCCGAGAAGCCACAGCATTCCGCATGTGCTGCACCATAAGCTTGGATATCCCATTAATGGCCAGGTAGAGTCAAACCTCCTCTTCCTTCTCACAGGGACATGACCACAAGGGCCCCTGCTTGAGGATTTGTGTGGCAGAAGGGGGTTTCCCACCCTTCTCAGGAGAGGACACAAAAATATGTTTGTTTTGCTTCCCAGTGCCTTGTACCTCTGCTTTGTGCAGAGGAAATGAAAGGCATAGTCAGTGATGGTAGTGGTGATTTATTCTGGTGCTGAGGCTTTTTTTTAAGGTCATCAGCTGCATGATCTCTTCACACAGTGCTTACCGTTGATTACAACTTTTTAGTGTTTTCCTGTTGGCCCTTTTTTCTTTCTTCACTTTTTCTATCCGTTCAGCTACATTTTCCCAATGAAAAATAGCCACTGTGAAGAGTTTGCTTGCTTTCTTGTTGTAGAGACCCACTAAAACCAGTACCAGCATCAGCTTCCTTAGGAGGACATGGATGAACCTCATCCATATTCATCTGAGTGAAAAAATTTCTACCTTTCCATTCACATGTGGCAGAGGAACAACAGAGAGGTCAGTATTTCATCTTCAAATAGCATTTTGTATTTCAGCTGACTTCATGATCAAGTCTGTACACAGAAGAAGTTTGTTTCACTAATAAGCTATTTTCTGTGTAATAGTACAAGCCTAATTTCTCAAAAAAACAAGATTTAATTGTGAAAAGGACCATAAAGTTATCTTGCACCAACATAATCATCATTTTTTGCAATCTCACAAAGCAAGAAGGTTCAATTACATCTGTTCAACAGTGAAAGTCCTGACAGTCCAAAAAGTCCTGAAAGTCCAAATTTCCAACATCTATCATATGATGTGCAGGTTAATGGAAACTACTGTGCCACGTTAAAGCAGAGATATAAAGGATTTGGCGATATGTAAATGGAAAAATATTGTGACATTTTTTATGAGCAATATCGTCACCTAATTCACATTTTTAAAACAGCTACTACACCCCAGTTACTTTTATTTTTTCTCCTCATTCAGCTGTACCTCAAGTAAAATGTCTCATTTTAAATGTATTGACTGGACACACTGGAAGCATTTTGGGCTAGAACCCCATCCTTCACCCTTTGTGACTCACCTGCCCTATATTTGCATCCTTTATTTTCTCAGATAAAAAAAAAAATAAAGTCATTACATACACTGCAGACCAACTCACTGCTAATTGTAGTCTCTGAAGAAAATTAAGATGCTGTAATACCCCATTAGAGTCTCTACAATTTGTATTAGGCACCAGGATATGTTTTCCTAATTAATACTTCCTTTAGTGTCCAGATTAAAAATAGCTGTTAAGGGCTCTGGGTAGATGATACAGCAGTATGAAATAGCATCACACCTGTCTCCCTCTTGCAGCTTCCCAAGTGTAAGTAGGAGTCAGAATTTCCCTCCTCATTAAATAAAAACACTGATGGATAGGACATCACTTGGCATCTCCAAAGTGCTATACCTAAGACATACCATCTGCTAAGAAGTTGCAAAAACATAGCCTGAGAAAAGTGGGACATCAAGGTGGAGCTTAATTTTCTTTAGTCAATTTTCCGTCTATCCTGAACTTGAGCGGGGATGGTGCCGGCACGGCTCGCGATGCCTGTAACTACAGCAGGGGAGCAGGGCTGGGAATGCAGCATCAGGAACAGGGAAATTCCAGGGGAAACAGGGAAGCTGCTCCCCAGAGGGACACGTTTTTAGTAGCCAGGAAGATATTACTTTTGAAGGTAGCAGGAGTGACAGCTTAGGGCTCCTCTGTCCTGGGGAGTGCTCTCAGCACTGAATTACAAAGTTCCTTTTCTTTCCTTTCCCCTTGTCACAGGAGTTATTTTAGCAGTGCTGCAAAGTGCACAGAGCCTGACTTGGAGCTCAGCCTCTGCTCTGAGGGCTGTGGGCGCTTGCTGCAGCAGGAGATTGAAGCTTCAGACTAAGGTGACCATAAATCCCAGATGTCCTACTTGTGGGAGAAGTAGGACAGAGACACATGAGCAGACACCAACACCCTTCCTTTCTGTGCATCACTAGATCCAGACCTGGGTTTCAGGCTGAAAAAAAAAAAAAATCCTGAGAAATCAAAGAGAATAAAAAAAGATTACTTTCCAGCTGCATTTGCAATGGCATTTTTTGGGCACTCTTCTTCAGCATTCTGAGCACTGTGAGTCTCAGTCAGGTCCCTGAGAGCTGGAGACAGAAATATGGGAACATTCCCATCTGCTCGCAGACAGCCTCAGTCTTTCAGACATCCAGCAGCCCAGCTGGAGACACTGCTCTGCTCAGGTTGCCAAACAAACAGACAATTGGATAAAATCTGGGGGCAGAAAGAAATGGCTCCATTTGGAGTAATAAGGTCATCCTGGTTCAGCAGCATGATTTCCTGCAGCAGCAGGTCTGGCAGCAGCAGCCACCCCACACAGCTCCAGGCAGTGCTACCTGTGCCCTTCTGAAGGCCACCCATCTTCCCTCTTATAGAGTTACTCAAATAAAAGTCTTCTGGCATAACATTCCTACCTCTCCCCTTAACATGTCTGCTCTGAAAAAGCACCCCTGATGTGCTGCTGGTTATAGCACAGACACAATGCACAATAGATCATCCCCTGGACTCTTCAGAAATTAAAGAGTAATAGCTTTAGACTGAAAAAAGTGGGTTTAGAATAGATATTAGGGAGAAATTCTTGCCTGTGAAGGTGGTGAGACACTGGAAGAAGTTGCCCAAAGAAGCTGTGGCTGCCCCTGGATCCCTGGAAGTGTCCAAGGCCAGGTTGGAAGAGGCTTGGAGCAGCCTGGGATTGTGGAAGGTGTCCCTGCCCATGGCAGGGGTGGAATGAGATGAGCTTTAAGGATCCCTTCCAACCTAAGCCATTCTGTGATTCTGTTATTTGCTTTAGATGAGGAGATGGAGCTTTACACACACAAGTGAGGGTTTTGGCTCTGTGCTCCTCCCACAGGTCATCCTCCTGCTCCCAAACAGTAATTTGACAGCCACGTACCATGACTTCAGTAACACAGAAAACAGCACTGCATTTCCTCAAGCAGTTTAACACTGTTTAATTGTGCTAATTTAACCCAGGTGGTCTCTGCAGCAGCTTTTGCCTTAGGCCTGAAGAGAAGCAGGGAGGGGAAAGCAGTGAATTTGCTACATTTGTGCATAGCAAGAGCTCAGAAACCCCAGTCGAGATGTGAAGAAACACAGTGTAGCATTTGCGTGCTTCATAACAGCTCCTGCAGCATCAGGTAAGGGAAAGCATCCTCCTCTCCATGGTGATGCCAGTCAGAGCACTGGGGAGCACCCAAGGTGCTGATGGAGGAGATAAAAAGTCCTGTAGAGGCTGGGGTGGGAAACAAAGCAGACAGAGTCTGTGAAGATCATGTTCAGAGCATGTCTTTGGATAACAGGATGTGTTTTCCAGGCAATGTAAATATCAGACAATTTGTAACAGTGATTTATTGCCTTTGTTGTAAAAAAAAAAAAAAAAAAAAAAAAAAATTGCCCATTAGCAGGCTGCCCCTATTCACCTGAACTAAAGAAAAGGTGTGCCAGGGAGGTTTCCACCTGCCCAGGACAAGGCACTGATCTCCAACAGCTGAAAGAAGGGAAGTTTTGCTTACCATACTAGAATGGGTAGGATCAGGGTCACTGTGGGGTGGCTAAAGGCTTGCCAGCGGTGGTCACTGTCTCCTAATGATATTGGAAGAGGCTTTTTAATCTTGCCATCCTTTCTCTGTGAGCAGAAGAATTTGGTGGTGTCAGGTGTAAGTGTAAAGCTGGAGGGAAACCACACACCAGGGCTGAGCCCTTCCTTCCCCATCCTCAGGTCTCAGGGGCACGTGGACTGTGTGAGATGGGAAGCTCTTAGATTGCTCCTTCCTCTTTTCTTTTCAAGGCTGAATAATTGACTTATGAAGCGCAGCATTTAAGCACAGACATAGCCAATAGTCCAGGTTTCAACACAGGAAGAAGATGGGAACTCTTGGTAGAGCTCCATTTCTCGCATCTGGAAAGTCATAGGAGACACAGAGTGCAAGAAAACATGCAAACATCATTAGTGGGGAAAAATAATTTCCATTTTGCTAACCCAGATTCCATAGGTGATGGAGGGTTTTTTAAAGCCTAACTATCCCTTTAAGAATGGCTAGAAACACCCGTCAGAGACTTATAATGAAATAACATTATTTATCAGTATTAAATATAGATAAACAAAAATGAGAAACAGACTTAATTGAAACCCTCTGTGAAATCTGGCTAATCAGTTTTCATTTCCAGGAGGCTTTAACTTATGTTATTTAATTTATTATTTATCTGCTCTATTTTGATTTTGCTTTTCAGCCACAGCGCTGGGCTTTGGGCTCTTTAGAAACGTGTGGTGAGAGGCTGGAAGTATCACCCTGACTTCAATCAGTCCAATCCTTCACCCATGTCTGATTCTTGTTAAGGCTTTGATAAACTTAATGATCACACAAGGGTTCCCCTAACTTCACTGCTGACACCAATCTTGAGCCCATGCACACTGCAACATATTTTCTTGACCACCAGACTGATGTTCATTTTGGATCCAGTTTTACCTCCATCCCATGCAAACACGATGCCATTTCACTTTATTTCTTTAATTTATAGGCACCAAAGTTGCTGAATCAGGAAACTGAGGTTATAGCTGTTGAAGAAGCGAATCCCACATCGTGACAAACTGCTTCTTCGGCAGATTTTCTCTTGTTCCTCATTCTGAGTCATTGTAACACGTTTTAAAGGCCAGAGTTACATATGAAGCTCTTGATGGTGAGAGCTGAGCCCTTTCTTGTGGTTTCTGGAGGCAGACAACCCCCGGCCTGTGTCTCTACTGGTTGCCAGTAGCAAACGAGGTTTAATTCACATCGCGGTACTTCCTGTGTCACTGGAGCGTGTGACATTGCCCACCAGAACTGAGAGTGAAGCGGTAAAATATGACTGTGTTAATTGAATTCTAATTAGCCTGACAGTGCTACTCATCTCTGCTGAAGTGTAGCTCGCTGGGATTCCACCACTTCATGGAGAGGAAGGGGAAAATTCGGTGGAAGAAGTAAAATTACAGGATCGGGAGGGTTTGTGGGGGGACAAATTCTTGGACCTGGGTAGAACAAATTAATTTTTTTGTGGTTAACTCTGGTAGCAATTGGCCCTGTGCATCCCAAAAAAATCAAAACTTCAAATATCTGTGGCATTCTGGGTGGTGGCTGGGGGAAGGAGAGCATCATTATCTCTTTAAGATGCATTTCTGGACCTATCTATTTGGACATACATTTTCTGCATCCCCAAAAATCACTATCTGCAGTGGTATGCACAAATTTAGCTTCACAACATAACTTGAAGATAAGGAAATCAGTTGATACCCCTTTTACAGACTGGGGTAATTAAATGATTTGTCCAGAGTCAATATGGAAAATCCCAGCAGAAGCAGAGAGGAGCCATGGGTCTGCAGTGCTCCTCTCCAGCTCAACACAAAAACCTTACAACACTTAAGGAATTATTAAAATGTTAAATGAGTTGCAATGAAAGATTCTGTCCGGAGCTGGAGCCATCATTTGGATTATTGACTCAGTTCTTTGAAAAATACACAACTGCGGCAGTATTACGACTGCAATTACAGCCAATGGAGAATTCTCAAATGAAGGGCAAATCAAAAGGAAACCATCTATGTTTTATATTTCTGTGGTTGCTTCCATCTCAACAGTGATAGAGAGCATGCCTGTGCATACATATCTCAGACATATGTTGATTTTTGTGCTTGTCAGCGAGCTGGGCTCTGGGGGAATTCTCCTGCAGGGGTTAGTTACACTGAGATAGAGTGAGAAATGGCAAACAGCTCATGGGCTTTAAGAGCTTCTATTTCTCCTTGAGATGGGAGAGGAGTGCCTGCCCTTATCCTCTTCCACCCACCCTCATCCTCCTTTCACACCCAGAATTTCCATCCTTTTCCTCCTCAGGAGCACTCAGGAACAAATTGTTCAGGATGGAGGGAGGTGGGCACAGATGTGACCACCTGCTGCATGTGCCTTTCTTCTCATGGGCTTTTAAAAAGGCACTTCATATTTTAAAGAGGAGGAGGAAAAGCCACTGGCCTTTGGTGTTGCTGAGCACTGACACAGCTGGAGCTGGCCGGGGGTGGCGGGGTGTTATTTTTTACAGGTTGGCAACCAGACGCTCATTGCAATGATATACTTTTTTTTTTTCCCTCCCTTCCAGAGATCGCCTGAGTGTAGATGTGCCAACACGGGTTCTGGTTTTACCACAGCTAATTCTCTTATTTCAAAGAGCGGAAATATCCTCGGACAAATCTGCTTTGTCAAGGTTGAAAACGTTCCACACCACAGATGGTGACCATAAGGTGCAAGTGAGTTTTCAGCTGAACTGGTGACACCCTACCCATTTGCTTCACTGCTGAAGATTTTAAAACTAGTTTTTGTTATGAGAAGCTGAGCGAGATGCTTCTCTCCAAATGTCTCTTCCTCCTGTTAGCTCCTCACTTCCATATTCATGGCACTCCTGCTGCTACTAGCACTGCCATGCGTAGCACCTACTGCAAATTGTCCAGTTCCTGTTGTTAGGATGGCAGTTCCCTTTGGTTTTTGAAAAATTCATTAAACGCGGGAGTGGAAGGGGCAGCACAGTCCTGTTATGGTCCAGCACCCTATTGTAGGAGATATTTTTCCCCCAGGTGTGTTCCTGCAGGACGGCTTGCTGGGGCTGTAACCAGATGAGTACCCCTACTTTTATGCAAAGGCAATGGGTTCTATTTAGATGATCAGATGTGTTGCAGCACAAAAAAAAAACCCCACCAAAATTCTGTGTGCAGGGATATTGTGGGGAGTTTCCCAGCAATGGCTTGGGGATTTTCAGGCCCTTCAAACACCGTGTGAGATTTTTCTTGTGGACTGAGAAGAGCCTTGGCGGGAATGACGATGCCAGTTTACAATAATTGGTACCATGCTTATATGATTCCTCTTAACTGAGGGGTTTTGTGTTAATATGAGAGAAACCTACCTGTGGTTGGCGGTCTTGGTTGTTGTATCTAATTTTTCCCCTTTGTAAATTCCCCGATTTCATTGTGATGCCTCTGTTACTATTTTGTTGTGCAGTCATTGGTCCTCACTTCTCTTTTGCCACTGACTAATTCCTCTCCCAAAGGAAAATAAAATTTAAAGGTGGAAGGAATAAAGGCTGGCTTGCTCCAGACACAACAATAAAAACGCAAGTCTAAAAGGAAACCTGATTCTGTCTCTGGCAAAGTGAAACAAAAAGTAAAAGCCAGTGGTGAGATTTTCTCTCCCCGGGAAGCTCACCTTCTTTTTTCCTTGCCTTTCTTTAACTAGCTGATTTCAGGAGAAGTTTGCTAGCAGAGGAGCAGCAGGCCAGGGACATAAATTACTTTGACTTCATAAGGAAGTGGTGTTAAGTATTAAATGTGCTTTGGGGCAGCTCCTGTAATTCCTCACCCTCCTCACTTGTGCTACATCTTTTTCAGGTGAAAAGCTCTGTATACCTCATGTCACCATAATTCATGTTTATTCCCTAACTCATTTTGGGGTTAAATTCAATGTAAGCAAATGCACAATCCCCAGACTGGACCTGCCACATGGCTCCCACAAGGAGAAGTGCAGAGGGTCCTCCTCAGTCTCCTGACTGTCATCAATGCATCAGAGCAATCTCTTCTCTGACCTCTCTCCTTCCTGTTTCCCTGCTGTGCCTCCAGGCCTTGCACCCCTTTTCCTGCACTGCTCCATCTCCCTTTGGCTTCTCTGCCAGGGTGGTGTTCCCATCCCACCACATCACTGTCCATCTGCCTCCTTTCCTACCACTTTCTATCACAGTTTCAACCCTGCTCCTTTCTGTCTCCTATGACATCCCCTGTGTTTGTTGCAATGAGCATAATCTGCTCCTCTTCTCATTCAAGACCTACCATGGCATTGCCTTCTTTACCTTTCATTTTCATTCATCTATTGCTTTTATAATGAGTTTCCAATCTCTTTATTCAAACTTTCTCATTCTGCTCCTCAATGGGTTGGGCTCTATGATCTTAAAGATCTCTTTGACTTGGTTATTCTGTGAATCTGTGATTCAAATCAATCCTTTATTGGTGCTTGCAGAAGGGTTGACACTAATTTGGTCATACTTCTCACACTGACCCATTTGTCCTCTTATTTTCTTTCATGTGTCACTTGCCCTGGTTTTATCTGGTGTTCAGCTTTATCACAGCGTCTTAACACGTGCCTGGGGTTTTCATATGAGTTTTGCCGTTACAGAAGGAGCATGACATGGAAATAAAAACCACCAGATGTTCAGAAGAAGCTCACAATACTGAAGGCTGGGACACATCTTTCTTATATTGGCTTCAGTGAGAGCAACATTGAAGCCAGCACGATTTTTCTCCCCAGTGCTGCTGTACATTATCACAGCCCCACTTGAGCCTTCTGCCTGTCAAATGCTTGTTCTTGCCAGATCAACAGCAAATTTTTAGCTCTTTTGGGGCCCACCTTCTTCAAGCTCATTGACATGATCTGGTTAGTGAAAAGAAGCAATGTGGTCTCTGCACATACTCAAAATAACCATATTAATATAAACTCTGAAAGTATTGTAAATAGGTGCTTCCGCTGCTTCAGGAGACATGCAAGTTATTTGCCATCCCTTATAAGGTGTGTAATTTAAATATTTTAAGCCCTGAAATAAATTACTGATAATAAAATTCAACACTGTAATACTTCTTTGAATATTTTAAATCAGATATAAATTGTTCAATGAAGTTGATCTAGTCTTAGCATACTTTTCAAGAGATTTAATAGTGCATGATTTAAATGTATGATACCCTTCTGGTATATTGTATGGCAGATTACATCGCTTTAAATAGTTCTGGTTGGGATGAAGGTTTCATAGCTCAGGGTTTCTGTAGTTTGACAGACACATCTGCTGGTCCAGCAATAGTTTCTGTGCAGTGCCTGATGATCCTAACGTGAGGGAAGCTTAATTCCTATACTGCAATTGTCAGCTGGCATAGTAGTGCACATTAAGCACGTTCTTCCAACGTATATTTGTGACCAGTTTGAAGATGCTTTTTACATGGGGGAAGAATTAAATCTATATCCAATATATGTTACTAAAAACAATGTTAGTGCCATCTTTTGGGCAAGATTTTAAAGCACATAAGTCAAGAAATTTGATGGTCTAATTCCACTGTAAACATTCTTAAGACCATTTCCACAGCTCATGCTTTCCAAGGGAATATGCTGAAGACAAATGAAAAAAGCTTTACAGTGCTTCTGCTGTGATGTTATTTTGGGTTGCAGAGCAGTCAGACAGTATTGGAAAGTAGGACTTTTTAATAGTGTGTGGTGGTGTCACTACTTCCAACTTCTGACTCATCAGTAACTATTGCATATTTCTCAAGTGGAGGATTTTTTCCAGTAACTTACTGTTCTGAATGAGTTTATAGTGAAAAGCTGAGCCAATGTTAACTCCGAGTAAAACAACAGCTTTGATAGCATCTACATTCATTCAGTTTTTCTTTTTCCTTCACATATTCTTCAGCCCATCAGGAACTTATCGCTCATACTATTGGTTCTTTTGAGAACCGAGCAGGCCACACATCCCAAATGGCTGTAAAATAGAGCTAGAGCTTTGGCTGATAATATGAAAAACTGGGGATATCCCACTATTTATTTTTCTTAGGAAGAATTTCTTTACTCAGAGGGTGCTGAGGTGCTCATAGGGGTTGTCCAGAGAAGTTATGGGTGCCCCATCCCTAGAAATGTTCTAGGTCAGGTTGGACAGGGCTTAGAGTCTACTGGTCTGGTGGATGATGGCTTCCAACACAACCCATTCTAAGATTCTATGAATTTCTAGAGTTGGTCTTAGACAATGGACTCTCTTAGGAAAAACAGGACTGGACCACTAAACCCAAAACTGATGGCTATCTATTCCCTTAATCTCTTACTGTCTAAAAATTACACCATATGCTTCATACCAACACACAGAAATTTATTATGGGTATAAGGACAAGAAGTAAATTTTCAGCTAAGGTTCACCTAAGATCTTATAGCTGTTTTGGATTTTATTTTATTGGCTTTGATTAATGTACATATATTTTATGTCTCTGCAGCTCAGAATTCAAACAAACAGCTCATTCTGTTTATTTAAGAGATTGCATCATCACACATCTGACAAATGCAGTTGCTGCATTTACAGCAGCATCGCACAGAGTGCATTTATTTGAACTTTCTCCCATGTACATGGGATCACACATTCAGATAAACACAGCTGTGTTTATTTCAGGCTGCACAACTCCAGATTGTGGATGAATGTCTACAGCCAGTGGACTCCACATACACTGTACAGGATTTGCAAATTCTTATATCTGCATTATTTGTCATTTAAACATCTGAAGGCTCGCATCTTATTTAGAGCTGGTAGGAAGGGAGACTTTCATCATGTGCTCCAGTAATATTTGCTGAGTAGTTTATTGGGTAAATATATTCAATGATTTGTATTATGAGTTAATATCCACAAACCCATTTGTCTGGACACCTACGCACTAACGTCTTCATTTGTGTCTTGAACTTATAAACCATTGACTGCGGTGCTGAGTTGCTCACCAAGGCTTTGGTTTTGCTTTTACTGTTCAGGCAAGTAATATTGCTCATGTGGACTGAAGTCAGTTGTTTAATGACTTCTCTGTTTGCAGATTCTGGCCTAAAGACATTTCTTTATTTGCAACATGAATGAGCAAATCTATTCTTAACAGGGGAAAGAAAAGAGCAGCATTGTAGGGACACAGCAGTGGTTGGGGCTGTGACATTTTGCAGTTGCCACTGTGGTAATTAAAGCCCCAGTAATTCAAAGTCTTGAAATCAGACATTGAGTAATCCCCTGGTGTTACTCATGTGCTCGAGTTGAGCTTAGGTGTAATTTTTTGCATTCTTTTGTAAGAATGCTGGAAAAAGCACATCTGACCCAAGAACAGCATCTTACCTTCAAACTCTCCTGCATCAAAACATGAGGCACTTCACCAATAGCTGTGAATGCTCAGGTTTTGAGTATAGAGCCAAAGTCCAACACAGGACTGAAATTGCAAAATATACCTACATACTAAGATATTTCCTCCCAAAATAGAAGAAAAAAAAAAGGTTGTATTAGCTAAGACCTGGCCTAGTGGGTAGCATCCCTTCCTTTGAGAGTGAGGGGTTCAATCTAGAGGATCTTTAAGGTCCCTTCAACCCAAGCCATCCTATGATTTCATGAAGACCTGCTTTCACACCAAAACATCAAATGCATTCAGAAAAAGAAAAAAAAGATCAGTCTATTTTCTCATCCTAAATCTGGCTTCTCTTTCAGTCCTAAATACCTTCAAATAGGGCTTCATAATAACTGCATTTCCTGTACTTTGACAGCTTGGAAAACACTGCCTTCATTGAAGAAGGAAACTCAAGAAAACTTCAAAGCTAAGCTGAAGACCAGGAGATGGCTGATGAATACTTACCACTGCAGGAATTCAACATGAGTCTTTTCTCCTACTCTTCCTGAAGCCAGAACAACAAAAATTAGTGAATTTTGATAATTCCTAGCCCCGTATAGTGTTGGTAGGATAGCAAAAGATCCACAGAAACCTAGATACCATGTAATGTAGAGCATGGACACCCACAGAAAGCACAGTGTGCCCTTTCCAGTTGGAAGTCAGAGAAACCTGGAAGGTTGCTCTGAATTTTGCAGTGTAATAAAGCAGAACCAGAGCTCAGCCATGCAAAGCCAGAGAAAAGCAAACCAGTGTGTCCTGCTGCTTGTATTTGCACTAAAGCTTGAGTTAATGAGTGGTGGAGAGCAGTGTTTGGCCCAATGGCAGAAGAGCCACATTCCAGCACGGAGATGTGATGGATCTGAGCTAATGGGATGTGGGTAACTCAGAACTGTCATAGTGTTAACAGTGGGGCAACACAGCAGCCAGCCCCCCCTGGTAAATATCCAGAATGCATGGCTCATTTATTATGATAATTCCAAACTGTTTGAAGTAAAGCAAGCTCTGATTTACCTTCCTAAACTGCTGTACACCTTTGTTCGAGTTTCTGGGTGTTCTCTGCCTTGAGCTGTATGTTAACATCTGGATAAAAATAAATGCAAACATGAATCTCATGTTCCATAGCTGCTGAATTTAAGAGGAATAGCATGATTTGGTAGCATTTAATATACACTTTGTGTCTGCTTTGCACAAGAATGAATGATTAGGATTCAGCCTAGCCAGGAATAGGGTCATTCATATATAATTTATTCTTCCATCAGTTATACTGAAACAACTCTAGCTGACCTGAAAATTCTTGTTTATGTGGTACAATGGTACAATGGATATCAGAATTCACCCCATATGAAGAATAAAGCAGGGCTGGATCCTTGGATAGAAGCTGTGGTAAATACTATATGATTTTATAAGTTGAGACAATACTTACAAACATGACTTCCCACTAACTTTAAATATCCTAATTTAAAGTTTGAGCAAATTCAGTAGTAAAATAATGCTTTGCCTCTTTGATGCTGAAGTAGAAAAATGATGTGGGTAGACACTATATTATAGCACTGTATATTCAAGAGCTGCAAATTTGATAAGGTAATCTGCTTCTTCTGTTACTCTTCACTTGGCAATTAGATTTAAGAAGCAGAATCCAGTTTCCTGATAAAATTCATTATGTAAAACCCATGAATA